>NC_089792.1:9373214-9453214 GCF_040412425.1 Macrobrachium rosenbergii | reverse complement strand
TCGTTATTTTAGTGATTAACAAATTGTATGGGTGATTACATTTGCAATAAAACATTCCCTGCCTAAAGAATGGTAATAACTGATGGTATGGATTTTCTGCCGTTGTTTTGATTTCAATAATTATAAATACAATGATAATAATTGCAAAAAGCTCTAATCAAGTGCCCAGTTCTTGTGAATCGAATAATTCTATTTTCAAATTTGGGAAATATCAACAATACTTATTTAAAAAAAAAATCAATTTCTTTCCGAGGAATGATTACCCATGATATCTCAGTTATAATACTTAAAGCATTTCATAAGTTTCAGCTATTTAGAAGTGTTTGTCTTGGGGTTGTCCATTACACTGCACCAGTAAATTGTTATATTAATGTCTGAGTAAGTCTTTTTATCATGTCAATATTTGCTTCCCTTTGCATTGTTAACTGAGCCCTATAATCTGATGAATCGTTACGAAATTGTTTTTTATTCTTGCTTATCAAAAATCGTTCCACGTTAATATAAGAAATATTTTATATTCGTGGATATCAAAAACTATTCATCATTAATATTCAAAACATATTTTTAGCTTCCCGTATTGTATGGGTATCACGTAAAATTATTATTTCATAAACAATCTTAATAAGGCTGTAGTGCCTCATTTCTATTTTATACACAGTTGTCAGCGCTAATTAAAAGAAAATATGCACATCCACGCCTTATGACATCTAAACAAATGCAAATGATTGACATTGCAGAATCTTCCAATTATGACTCTAGTGCTCTAATTACTTGGAGAGCTGGTGCTGCAATGGCAGTACCTTTTCTGTTTTGTGATGAAAAATATCCAGATTTCGTCATCAAAGACAAGAGATTTTAATCGAATTCAGTTAAAACATGATAAAGCAAGTAAAAAATACCTCTGAAGTTTCTTAGATGCGCATTCAGTTTCTATAAATAATCAAATCAACGAAAATAGATCTATCTTTCGGTGGTCTCAATAACTGTATGAGCCACGGTCCAATGAACTTTAACCACGGCGGTTGTGGCCTGCTCTATGTTGTTGCCAGACGCACGATTATGGCTTCTTCAACCTTAAATAAAAACTACTGAGGCTAGAGGGCTGCAATTTTGGTATGTCTGATGATTGGAGGGTGGACGATCAACTACCAAATTGCAGAAGATAGTTTTTAAGATCAGGGCGGACAGAAAAAGTGCTGACGGAGAGACAAAGCCGGTACAATAGTTTTTTTTTGCAGAAAACTAAAACTGTGATCTTAATATATAAGTTAGGAAACATACTGCTTTCTTAAAATCGATATAGACAACAAAATGCACACACATAAAACCACACACATTATATATATTTATATATATATATATATATATATATATATATATATATATATATATATGTGTGTGTATGTGTGTGTGTGTGTATATATTTATGTATATATATATATATATATATATATATATATATATATATATATATATAATATATATATATATATATATATATATATATATATATATATATATATATATATATATATATATATATATGTATATATACCTGTGTATATATACACATATATACAAACACATATAAGAAATGGTATAACATCTTGAGGGGATATTCTTGATATCGCACGTCAAAAAAAAAAAAGAAAGAAAAAGATGTCTCTTATTATTCCCAGGCAATCGGCACAAAAAGGAAGGAACAATATCCCTGGCAAGAAGCCAGAGCCTTTCCTTTGAAATCCCTCTCTCCATTGGGCGTATTGGATATAACCCTTTCGCCTGGAGAAATCGATGGCCGGGATTTCGTCTTGCATCAGCGTTTTCATCAAATTTTCGGATTGTGAATGCGAGGACTGTTAAATCAATCTCGGGGAATGCTGGGGAGTGACTCGTTCCACGCTGTAATCGGTTTCATGTTTTTGCATATAGAAATCTTCGTTGTTTTTTTTTTTTTTTTTACCCCGTAGGGGGGTTAGTGCCGTCAGGGCACTATAGGCATTACTAAAGGTTCTTTGCAGCGTGCCTTCGTCCCCTAGCTGCAACCCCTTTCGTTTCTTTTCCTGTACCTCCTTTCATTTCTCTTTCTTCCATCTTACTTTCCACCCTCTCCTAACAATCGATTCATAGTGCAACTGTTTTCCTCCTGTTACACCTTTCAAACCTTTTACTGTCAATTGCCATTTCAGCCTGAATGACATAGATCCCAGTGCTTGGCCTTTGGCTTAAATTCTATATTCAATTCAATTCAGTTCGATAACCTACTTGCATTTCTTCGTGATTATTTCCGTGGCCAATATTTCTTTTGATTTTGAAACATTGCCCAAGCTTAATTTGTTAACTGTTCACATCTTTTTCTTCAGCGTAGGCGGATTACTTCCTTTGAGTGACACTAGAGGCTCGTCGGATTTCTATATTACGAGTAAAATCTGAAACTAATCACTTCCCAGTTTCAATAAGACAGCGTTCCTGTAATGAAGTATCACCTTGGGGGATATCTTTTCAGTTTAATGGCCATTAAGCGATGTCCTTCCTGTTGAAGTAATGGATATTTCCTTGTGTGCTCCAGCTATCGTTATTTCTTACACTTATCTAGATGAAGAAGATAAGTTTCTAATCAACAAATGGGAGAAATGTTATGGGATGTCGAACTCTTGGCTGCAATTTCATTTCCTGCTTTCATAACGTCCCTAAAATGAAGCTATACATGAATTGTGTTCTATAATGAATTGTAGTTTATACAATTTTAAATGGAAAATGGATTCCGGTTCACGTTTAATGCATCAAACAATGCTAATTAATGGTAATATTGATTTGTGAAATTTACTCCCTACCAGTGACATACGTCATCAACCTCTTGTTTTTCTTGAAACTGTACATAAAATAATCTGCTTTTCCTTTTGCCACCATTTGAAAATCATGAAAATTTTTTGTTGAGTCCAGAACTCCATCCTCGTATTTAACACAGCCTTTATGTGATAATTCTACTTACATGTCTTTAACCATAGCCAATTTCTGTGGCTTCTCTGCGTGCACACACACACACACACACACACACACACACATATGTATATATATATATATATATATATATATATATATATATATATATATATATATTTATTTACACACATATAATATATATATATATATATATATATATATATATATATATATATATATATATATATATATATATTATATAAACTGCAAACATCTACGGTTGCAGTGTGGGCGAAACGGTCCGTGTATGTGTTTTGACTGCGTGTGGGATTGCACGTGTCATATTAATCTAAGTAAATGATCCAAAATGTCATATGTGAGAAAAAGTATAACGAATGGGCAGAACAGCAGCGTTATATAATATATATAACTACCCCAGCTCACTTGAAAGTCAAAGGTTCGTTTGTACATTTTCAGACGAATGTTTCTGAAAATAAGATTTTTCATTTAAATAGCTTATATCTTTTTGTGATGATTATCCTGCAGTGTTGTCGTTTTTAAGCAAAACATTTCTTATTTGCTTTGATAAATAAGAGAAGCTTGGCTATTATTTAGTTTCCTTTATTTTAGAGCTGTCCAACTTTCCCTAATGAAAAATGTTAGAGTTATGTAACGTATTTTTATTCTATGCTAATGGAAGTTTAATGGGCTTTCAGGTATTTTAAAAACATTTTATTTGAATGATGATACTTTTGACGTCAAAGTCAATATAAGGGACTGTTATTTTTCATTTTTAGTATGTTACATATCTTGGAACAACTATAATCTATACCTTTGATAGCAAATAAAACACACTTCTTAATAAAAAGTTCTTCGCCTCTTTTTATTTCCTCATAGAAAAAGAAATTTCAAAATAGAACTTTTATGGTTTTTAAAGCTTGAAAAGTGTGACTTACTTTTACACTCGTCTAATGATACAGTAACGTTCCGTTTTTATTTCTGATTTTGCACAATTCGTATGTAATTATGACGCAGGCTATCGTGTCCAGTAATTCCGAGAACATGCTGTAAATTGTTATTATTATTATTATTATTATTATTATTATTATTATTATTATTATTATTATTATTATTATTATGCTAAAACTAGTCTCATCGTTCTTATTATAGATAATTTCAAAATGATTATGATCATTATCATTGCTTTCGATAAGACTAACTGCCACCATTATTACTGTTATGTCTATCAATACGATGATGATTATTTAAATTTAGTCATGAATTTATTTTTGGGGGCTCCCATGTTCTCAATGTGAATGGACATTATTATTATTTCAGTAGATGAAACCTATTCGCTTGGAACAAGCACACCAAAGGGGCCATTGACTTGAAATTCAAGCTTCCAAAGAACGTTGGTTTCAACCTCCCACCGCAGACCCCCACCCCCCACACTGCAGCAGTAACTGATCATGATACAGAGCCAGTGATTTTTCATCGCCCGGGGGAGACGCGAACCCGCGACATCTGAGTGGCATGCCACGACATTCCCCACTATACCAGCTGACCAGTTGGTCTTTGAGTACGCATTACGCCCTGCTGTAGTTTGGAAACTAATGCGTTAATTATGGTGATTTGGGGATTTTTCGCCCCAGGAGATTACTGCCGAGTTTGAAAGACGAGATTCTGCAGGGAAGTTTGTCTTGGTGAACTTCACGTTGTAACCGCGTGGTAATTTCCTAAAGGAAATCCTTATCGGCGAATTTATTTTCACGAAGTAATCAATAATCAATACCAGGTACTGAAGCCGATTTGAAAATAGAGTTATATTCAGATTCCATGACTTTTGTGTAACTTTTAGTCAGTTCTTGGCTTTGGGGCTATTAACTGGCAGTGTTTTCTATGCCAGGCAGTTAAGTTATTAAGTTACAGCGGAAAGTATTCAGAGGTCTTAGAATCCAAATTAAATAGTAGCCTGCGGTTTCTTTATGTTTCTTATTCACAACAGTAGATTTTAGCCGGGGAGATAGATGTATTAGCAGAAAATATTCAGAGGTCTGAGAACAAACAAATAAGTAGCAAAGCACGGTTCGTTAATGTTTCTTTCTCATGGGAATAGTTTTCGGCTGTAGAGATAAATGCATGTGAAGTTATTCAGCCCTAATTAAATGCCTATTCTTTTTTGACTGTTGATGAAGTAATAAAGAAAAAATCAGTGACCATGAGGTTACACCGATATTTAATTAAATAGTAACCTACGGTTTTTATGTTTCTTATTCATGACAGTAGATTTTGCCGGGGAGATAGATGTATTAGCAGAAAATATTTGGAGTTCTTAGAACAAACAAACAAATAGCATACTACGGTTCTCGTTGGAATAGTTTCTTTTGGACTATTGTTGAAGTAATGAAGAGAGAATCAGTGATCATGAGCTTACAAGATTACACCAGATATTTTCTTTGAGGTCTCCATCTATTGATATCAGTGAGTGCATTCAGACTCTTTTGGACAAAATAGTGACAAAAATTCGGGCTTTCGCGCTTTCCGGCAGAATGATTTTATCTTATATTTCGAAAACGGGAATACATAACATTCAACCCCTCAAAGGGATTTATCTGTCTTTTCTTGTTATTACGTTTCCTTTTGGAGTTTTAGGATTTATTTGGGTTTCTGGCGAGGAAATTCCATTTATTTCATAACTTCTTGTTTGGCACCGTTGACGTTTTTTTTAGTATTAATTAGGAACAAAGTATAACTTCAACTTGGTTATATGTTTCTCTATATTTTTGCAAATCGCACAGATTGTCACCAACTCTATGTTACTCCAAACGAGCGATTCAGCATAGGTATTTAGTGTATCTTGACTATTGGGTTATTATTAAAACATTTTGTGCCTAGATTGTCTGTTGTGGTGACACGTTTTTACGTATTAATTTCCATTTTCTATCTACGTTTTCTAATATCTCACAATCTGAACAGTCAGTAAAATAAAATAAAAAAAAACAGAATTCCGTGAGAAATAAACAACTAGAACATTAAACATTTTCTTTCCCTTCGGTACAAGCAAATATGACTAAAACTCATGTTATTTGATGTTTTTAATTCCTACCTTTGAAAAGGGACAGGGAAATTATTGGGATTCCAAATCCCACAATACCACATGTTTTCATCTTCAAGCAATGACGATCTATTCAGTGAAAAAAAAAATCATGACATAAGCTTGTGAGTTCCAAATCTGGTGAAAACGACGCTTATAAAGAATTCACCCTAATCCGCCCCTCCCCCAAAGAAAATCCTGCGCTTTTTGCTCTTTCAAATTAGGGATTTATAAGTAGGTTATTTATACCTCTCGAACCTAAACTCCCCCCGACCCCCTGCAACTCGCGTCTCTCCTCGCTCTTTCTGTCATAATTTTTCTTCATTTTGTGAGGCTATTATCAATTGATATTACCGTCATAAGCGCTGTCACCTGTTTTATAACGTGTCAAATAAATCTTTTGCCAATGTGAGGTCATAGGGACGTCCAGTACATGATGTTTGTCAGATTAAGTTTTTAGGCCACTTATGCCTGTCTGCTTAAGTGATGACACCGTGAAAGTATAATACAAATTTAGGAAGTCTTAAATCTCTGTATCTCTCTCTCTACTTTTTTTTTTGCTAGAAGCAGAGAAGAATTGTATTACTATCGTGACACGATATAAATTTTCAGTATAGTGTATATATATATATATATATATATATATATATATATATATATATATATATATATATACATATTTATAAATATATGTATGTATATGTATATATATTATATATATATATATATATATATATATATATATATATATATATATATATATATATATATATATATATATTGACAGATAGATAGAAGGTCATGCATACCTGTCTTATTCAATGATAACACCGTGAAAAAATAGCACGGGCATAGCAAGTCTTAAACGCATCTCTTTCCGTTTTCACCTCTAGAAGCAGCAAAAGATTTTCTTACCACTGTGACACGATATAAATTTTCACTAAGCGCATATGCATATATATATATATATATATATATATATATATATATATATTTGTGTGTGTGTGAGTGTTTGCATATATATATATATATATATATATATATATATATATATATATATATATATATATATATATATATATATATATATATATAATGTGCGTGCCACTATGTGCTTATAACCTTACGCTAATTTTTAGTTCATTTTATTTTTCAAACTTGCTATAACTCACCAAGACTGTGGCACCTCCACCAGCAAACATAAGACAAACGAAGAACTGCCTACATTGTCTGCATTTATATTACTGTTGATTTGAAACGGAAAATCATACCAAAAATGTCCTGTACTGTGAAGGAAAAACAGCAATATTTTCCCTCCTGTTCAAAAGAGAGGGGAAAATTAACCTGAAGAGTCACACACAGAGGAGTGGCTATAATTATCTCCTTCGAGTGTCATTAAAATTAACAACTGAGGTACAGAGGCCTCGCGTTTCATTTATGACTCATTCTACTGAGCGAATAAATACTTGAATTTTCGTTTTCATTTCGCTGGTTCTTGATGATTTTGCAGTGTTTTTAACACTGTAAGATCCTGATTACCACCTGATATAGCGCGAAATCTATAGAATCATCTAAATGCAGTCTCTCTTGTTTTAGTTTTCTGTAAAAGAAAACCATTGTGCCAGCTTTGTCTGTCCGTCCGCACTTTCTCTGTCCGCACTTTTTTGTCCGCCCTCAGATCTTAAAAACTACTGAGGCTAGATGGTTGTTGGTCATCCACCCTCCAATCATCAAACATGCAAAATTGCAGCTCTCTAGTCGCAGTAGTTTTTATTTGATTTAAGATTAAAGTTAGCTATAATCGTGCCTCTGACAACGATATATATGGGATAGGCCACCACCGGTCTGTGGTTAAAGTTTCATGGGTCGCGGGAAACTTCGGCGCATTTTTTAGTTGCTTTGCTGTAGATCTGAATTTCACAGTTATTTTCTGTATGCGTTAGTGTTTATTGCCAATTGTGGATTTAACGTTTTCTAGGATATTACTACATATTTACTGTAATTTGAATCTATGCCCACGATGTGCGTGCATTTGTATAAACATCAGTTCAATGTAGAATTGAAGACAACAGGCTCTGACTTCCAGATCTGGTGATAACGACGTCAGTAAATAATTCGTCCTAATGCACAAGGAAAAAAAAACAAACATGCAGTTTTTACTCTGTCACATTACGGATTTCTAAGTAGGTTATTTTTACCTCCCTCAAGCCAAACTCCCTGTGTCACTTACACTATCTTTCACCATTTTCCGTCGCCATTTTCTTCGTTTTCTGATACAGTTATCAAGTGACACTGCCGTTATAAGCGTTGTCATCTGATCTAAACTAACAAATAAATCTCTTGCCAGTGTGAGGTCGTAGGGATCTCTGAATATTTCTGATTAAGTGTTAAGGTGACTGTTAGGTCACTTACACCTGTCTGCTTCAGTGATAGCATAGTGAAGCAATAATACGAGCCGAGAAAATCTGAAATCTCTCTCTCTCTCTCTCTCTCTCTCTCTCTCTCTCTCTCTCTCTCTCTCTCTCTCTCTCTCTCTCTCTCTTGCTAGAACCAGCAAAGGATTATCTTACCACTGTGACACGGTGTCAATTGTCACTAAGTATATATATATATATATATATATATATATATATATATATATATATATATATATATATGTATATATATATATATATATGTATATATATATATATATGTATATATATATATATATATATATATATATATATATATATATATATATATATATATATATATATATATATATATATATATATATATATATATATATATATATATATATATATATATATATATATATATATATATATATATATATATATATATATATATATATATATATATATATATATATATATATATATATATGTGTGTGACCATGTAGTTTTACTACTGTGTTAGTTTTTTTGTTCAGCTATAATTTTCAAAATGTACTAACTGTAAAACTGGTGACCTTCGCGAGTAAACATACGGAAAACAAAGGGCTTTCTACCTTTACAAGAACCTTGATATTAAATAAAAATTCACCCCAAAAAGTGTCCTGTTCTGTGGAGGAAAAGCAGCAATATTTTCCCAACGGTTCAAAAGAGGGAAAATTAAATTGCAAATAGTCAGACTGGGTAAAACTTTCAGTCCGTCGAGTATCATTAGAATCAACAGCCAAGTTACCCTTGGATTCATTTTATGCCTTAAAATACTCTAGGAGTAAATAGAGAATTTATGTTTTCAATACGAAGGTCGGTGATTTTTTAATATCCTCTTTAATTTTATCACGTGATTTACGCGAAGTTTATATAACTGCCTAATTGTAATCTCTGTTCATCTGTAGATTTGAGTTCTGGCGATTATTGTATTTCGTATTCATCGTGGTTTATATTGTATATCTAACGTTTTATTGGAAATAACTAATTTTGTATTGGGTTGAACACTTAATTAAAACCTTTTGAATAATTCATATATATATATATATATATATATATATATATATATATATATATATATATATATATATATATATCTGTACAATATATATATATATTATATTATATGTTATATATTATATATTTCTTTAATGCAGCTCATACGAAACCGAAGTCCAATAAAAAAAAAGTAAAAAATCCGCCGAAGTTTATTCGGCGCAATCGAGTTTTCTGCACAGCCGCTACAGCGTATAATCAAGGCCACCGAAAATTGATCTATCTCTCGGTGGTCTCGGTATAATGCTGCTTGAGCCACGGCCCATGAAACTTTAACCACGGTGCGGTGGTGGCCTATCCTATATCGTTGCCAGACGCACGATTATGGCTAACTTTAACCTTAAATAAAACAAAAACTACTGAGGCTAGAGGGCTGCAATTTGGTATGTTTGATGATTGGAGGGTGGGTGATCAACATGCCAATTTGTAGCCCTCTAGCCTCCGTGAATTTTAAGATTTGAGGGCGGACAGAAAAGTGCGGACAGAAAAAGTGCTGACGGGCAGACAAAGTCGGCACAATAGTTTTCTTTTACAGAAAACTAAAACACTGGGTACTAATTAGGAAAGAGACTGGTGACGTGACGGGGCAATGAGAGAAATAATGAAATGCTACAGAGAAAGAAGATGCAGTTGTACAGAAGTGTAGACATCTCCGTCAAAATAGTAATATATTTCACTGCTCTTTCTTAAATACAAATCACCACTCGTGATAAAAATCAAAGTTGAAAGTTAAACTACTCCGTCTTCGAGACGATAAGAAAACAACGCAAGGAAAAGCCTTCCCTTCAGCAAGGGGAAAATAAAATATATTTGTAGAGCTGTCTGTGATGGAAGGCAAAGCGTGAGCTTTCAGGCATGGCGGGGACACCGGAAGGGGGATTTCCATTAGTCAAAGTTTCTTGTAGGAAACGAGAGTTAAAAGGCACGGTGCTTTCCGGCGGGGGAAATGAAAACGAGCCTCGAAAATGTGGAATGATGAACTTAATGGAAAATATTGATCTACAGAACACTGAAAGACAACTACTAACTTTGATAATTATTGTTTAGCCTCTGATGAAAGTATTGTATAGTTTGCTCTGAGAGAGAGAGAGAGAGAGAGAGAGAGAGAGAGAGAGATGATACAATTTCGATTTTAATCTTTCAGATACCTTTACTAACGTGTTTTGCTGTCATGTAATTTATGATTAACAGAGTAATTCCTGGAAAAGGAAAATCCTGATTAACATAATGATCCATGATTATAATGATGAAGGGCATAAGTTTAACCATTAACGGGTAACAAGAAATACTTCAGATTCAGTTTTATGCCTTGGTTTGTAGTCATTGTTATCGGTGATATTATTCCAGTTGCAGCGTTTTGTATTTATAAGACTGTCTTTTGGAATAATTAGAAGGCAGGTGACACACACACACATATACATATATAGATAGATAAATAGATAGATAGATAGATAGATAGATAGATAGATAGATAGATAGATAGACCTAACTTTCGATTCAAAAAGAAAATAAATTAGGTAGATCGACCTTCTATGGTGGGATTGGATACCACAGTCTTTTGGAAAAATTAGAAGGCAGACGACACACACACACACACACACTCACACACGCACACACACACACACACACACACACACACACATATATATATATATATATATATATATATATATATATATATATATATATATATATATATACACATACATACATACACATATTTACAGACAGATAGATAGATAGACCTAACTTTCGATTCAGAAAGAAAATAAATTAGGTAGATCGACCTTCTGTGGTGGGATTGGATGCCACAGGTGCTGGGTTTTACCTGAAGTTGGCCTGATTCTCTTTTATTGCTAAGAAGAAGGATAAGAATTTAGTACAGCCCTTGCATCGGTTTCATATTCATTTTACTAGAACTGTATTCTATGAAATTTTGAAATTTGAAGGCCAAGAATTGAATTTTATCGTTCCACTTTTTTTGTATTTGTAGCATTCCTGACTTCAAATCCATGTATTTTTCCTTAACAAAATATATATGAAGTTTGTAAACCAACACACAATCTAAACTATTATTATCCAGGGACTTGAGGCTTAAAGTAAATTTAAATATGTCTGAGTGAAATTTTTTTCAGGTAATGTAAATGATCGAAATGGATAAGGAAAAAAAACGGATGTAGAACTTTAAAGGGAACTCTGCTCTTTGCAGTATCCGTAAAATTATAATACTTCATGAAATGAAAAACGAAAATAGTGTCAAAAAGATCCGTAATAACTTTTCGAACCCAGAAGAAAAAAAGTAAAAAAGGCGCTGGAGTTTCTTCGGCGCAATCAAGTTTTCTATACAGCCGCCACAGCGTTTAATCAAGGCCACCGGAAATAGATCTATGTTTCGGTGTCTCAGTATAATGCTGTATGAACCGCGGCCCATGAAACTATATCGTTGCCAGAAGCACGATTATGGCTAACTTTAACCTTAAGTAAAATAAAACTAGTGAGGCTAGAGGGTTGCAATTTGGTATGTTTGATGATTGGAGGGTGGACGATCAACGTACCAATTTGCAGCCCTCTAGCCTCAGTAGTTTTTAAAGATCTGAGGGCGGGCAGAAAAAGCGCGGACAGAAAAAAGTGCGGACAGAAAAAAGTGCGGACGGACAGCGAAAGCCGGCACAATAGTTTTCTTTTACAGAAAAGTAAAATGAAATTTCTGCCAAAAAGATCTGTGATGACTTCTCGAACCCAGAAGAAAAAAAGTACTATAATATGACGGAACACCCCTTTCAGTTTCTCTGGGGATTAGATACATCCAATACTCACACAAAAGAACGAGGTTTTAAAGGGATGATTTTGGCCCACTGCCAGAGATACAGTTCTTCCCTTTCCGAACTGATTGTTCAAAGGGGAAATTTATTACTTGGGGTCACGGGGTAAAAGAATTTTCACCCGGGCATGTACTTCATGACGTGAACTTTTTTGAAAGGAGGTAGGTGGAAGATTTTGCTTATTTCATATGTGTATACATATATAATATATATATATATATATATATATATATATATATATATATATATATATATATATATGTATATTACCACATTACCTGACCGGTTTCGACTTTATTTCCAATGGCTTAGATAATAAAGTCGAAACCGGCCAGGACCCACTCCGTCTCTTATTTTTTCACTTGTGGTAATGTGTGTGATAAATGAATCACGTACAAAAGTGGTTATAATCATATATGTATATATATATATATATATATATATATATATATACATTTATAATTTCATACATATGAAATGAGCAAAATCCTTCTCCTGCCATATATATATATATATATATATATATATATATATATATATATATATATATATATATATATATATATATATATATATATATATATATATATATATAAATTCTTTAATGTAGGTACATTGAGTCTAGATATTCATGTGAAATAAGTATGCCTGCAGGAAATAAATTTTTACTTATAATGCCCTTTCAAATATAACTACTAGAATCAAGGTCAACCTTGACAATGGATGGAGCCTAACTTACTTGTTTGGAGATTTGTAATAATTGTCATTGAGTAATCGTTTTCTTTTTATTTAATAAAATAACTATGTGGGATGTAGCGGGATTAGGGAGCTGTTGTTTGTTGATTTTTTTTTTTTTGTCTTTTCAAGGAACGTAATTGTCGACTTTGGAAATGGTATAGGCTACATTTTAGTTAATGTACCCATTTCTGCAGTTGCTTTTTATTTTATTTTTTTTTATAACTGATAGTATCACCAGAGGTTTAGAACGAACCAGAACGTAGAGTAATCATTTAGAGATGAGGCTGCACTTATGTAAGTCTAGAATGTTAAAGAGTAGTAAACAGATCCTCATTAGAGCAAAACTATGAAATGATAAAGTGAGCTAACTAGATATCAGTGCAGTAAGTTGCCATTTCTCTTGTCTTTGTCCACTTTCCAGTCTATTTATAAGGCTCTTCAATATGAACATCAACAAGAAAAGTTTCCTTTTTGACAATTTCATTATGGTTCAGATTCTTTCTCTTCAGTAACTTCTATATGGCTCCTGTTAACTACATTCCATTTGCAAACTGATGGGACATTACTCTAAATTGAGGGCATTTAATTTGACGAGTGTAGATTTAGATAGTTAAGATAAATAAAAAAAATTATGTATTTAAAAAAATTTGCTTAAAAATTTAAATTGCAGATACGGAAATTTTAAGGAAATATGTAAATAAATCATACAGCATTTTATTACGATATTTTAGCAGCTTATGTTGCGGGGGGGGGGATACAGGAATTTTTTTATTGCGAATGGTAAGAAATTTTTATTCTTAAAGTCATGTTGCTTAAAGATTGTGAACATATATATATGTATATATATACATATATTAAAAATATAGAATATAATGCATTTTGTAGAATAAATTCAGATGCTTCGTAATGCAAACACTACGATAGCTTAACAGCATCCAAAGCACGGAAGATTTTTATATATATATAGTAATATCGTTGCTTGAACTTCCGCAAGAGGTATTTCTCTAAACCCACCACGCAGAACTTGGTCTTGTTATATCGACGTGATAGTTGAGCTTAGATCTCCCAGAATCCGAAGTCGTAATTGAGGCTTAAGAACGTATGGTTTCTGACTTCAGAAGCACTTAATTGGGCTTCAAATATGTAACTTTGATTAATATTACAAAGTAGCCAACTCTATGGTTTATGCGATGTTACTTACTGATTGGTGTATCTCCTCGGAATGGTAATGGCATTGGCTCAGTATTAATCCAAGAGTGTAACGTTATAGCTATAACATTTTAGCTACTGACTGAGATGAAAATTGAAACATATGATGACATTTTGTACACAGAATACATCTCTGTAATAGTAGTATTTTTCGTAATGGGGTGTATTTCACTACGAATGCTTTTGTAAACTAGAAATCATTGGCAGCTTAAACGAATTGTAGATTTTCAGTTATGTAATAGTAAGGCAGTGAATATATATTATATAATATATATATATATATATATATATATATATATATATATATATATATAACTTATATCTTATTTATATCTATATATATATATATATAGCTATAGGTCTATATCTATAATATATATATATATATATATATATATATATATATATATATATGGTTTATATATATATATATATATATGTATATGTGTGTGTGTGTGTGTGTATATGTGTGTGTGTATAAGAGAAAGAGTGTAGAGTTTGATTAATATTACAAGAGATAAAATAGAAGAAACTAGGGAGTTTAATTAGCGAAAAACATCTCCAACATTATATCGTTTCTTGTTTAATGGCTAATGTTTTTGGCAGTCAGTATTTCCTAATAACATTTAATTCCAATAAGTGATTACATTATAGCTCTAAGATTTGATCTGAACTGAGGGAAAGGTGTATTTTATTTTAGAATGAAAAAGAATCTTAAATATTTTCAATATGAATGACAAAAATAGTTTCTGGAGGAAGCAGAAAATTATACATAAAGGAGATTTCTCCATAAAAGATATATTAATCTAATGGATGGTAAGTGATAATTAGTTTTTCTTTATCGTCTAAACATATTCTAAATCATTGGACTCCGTTTTGAAATGATTTGTATTTAACAAGTCACTATATGGAATATTACAAAATCGATGCTGGTGTATGTTGGTGGTCGAATAGCCCAGTTACTGACCATGGTTTGTATGGCACATTCGGATGACGGAAAGATTCCAGAGAAATGTAAGAGAGGAAGAGTTTTCTTTATATCAGGAACTTTTTATTATTTGTTATGCTAAGCGTGCTGTATGATCTTGTGCTCTTAGGAAAGTAAATGAACTGAGAGAGTGGAAGAGAGAGATCAGTAACTTGAAATGAAGCAGCTGAGAGGGATTTGATATATATATATATATATATATATAAACATATATATATATTATTTCGTTTATGTTTATATATATAATATATAATCATATCAGAATGGAAATAGGTACAATGTATTTACCTAATAATATATAGAGAAATACTTCTTTGTGAATAAAACTAAACTTTTGTTAGGATTAGACGGAGGATGGGCTGACCTGCTGAAAAATTTATCTCAAACAAAGGTCTGCATAAGTTTTGATTTTGCTTTAATGACATGATTGGATGCAGAAGAAAAAAGAAAAGACAAAAGTTAATACAATTTTGTGATATAAAATTTTTCTTGAATTAGTGATCTTTGGGAAAGATAAACAGCAAAGAAAAAATAGTTTCAAATATATATATATAGAAAATAATAGCATATATATATTTATCCATAAATATATATTAATCCAATGGATATATATATATAATTACTCTTATTTATATAAATATATTCTTATATATATATTTTGAAAGGACTACCATGTTTTATATATATACCTTTGGATGACGGAATATACATACATATAAATACGATATTATATATGAAATTTATATATTGAACTATAGTAATCTATGGGGAAAGATAAATATATAAAGAAAATGCTATATATATATATATATATATATATATATATATATATATATATATATATATATATATATATATATATATATATATATTATATATATATACATAAATATATATGTATATATATATATATGTGTGTGTGTGTGTGTGTGTATGAAGGGAAGAGCTTTACTATCCAGAAAATGACAGGCCGGATACAGGATCGAGGTGAAGAACTAATTATATATATGCTTGACCTTTTATGCAGCGAGCGTTCTGTTTAGGTATACGAAAGACACTTGAAGTTGTCCACATAATAATTCAAACATGATTCAACAAATGGCAGATGGATACAGCAGCATCTGATGATTTTTCCTCCAGTGAAGTTACACTTTTAAAGAGAAATTATGATGTATGTGTACGTATATGTTTGTGCGGATGGTTTGTGTTGTTATAACCCTAGCCCAAGCAAAAAAAAAAAGTAATATTCTTGGTATTACCACAAATTTTGCATTGAGCTACATACCATTCATAAGTTATATCATATTTCGAAAAGCCACAAGGCTCCGGATTTCAGGTGAACCAAATTTTTACTCTTCTTGGACTCCCATTCAACTGTTACGATTTTACTATAGAATTTATTCCATGGAAAAGAAAAGGATAAAAAAAATCCATGCATCACTTCCATAACAACAGTCTCGAAGGAATTCTTGCAAGCAGGATGCAATGCCATCATCTCACCGACACCCGAGGGCAGAATAAGAATAAAAAGGAGAAGGTGAAAGCGACCATATGAGGGGATATAATGATAATGAGAGAATCCTACGTCCTTCATTGCTCTGGAGATGTTGAGGAATCACTGAGAAGGGAATTCGGCTTTTTTAGTTTTCTGTAAAGAAAACTATCGTGCCGGCTTTGTCTGTCCGTACGCACTTTATTCCGCCCGAACTTTTTCTGTCTGCACTTTTTCTGTCTGCCCTCAGATCTTAAAAACTACCAATGCTAGAGAACTGCTAATTGGTATGTTGATTATCCATCCTCCAACCATCAAACATACCAAATTGCAGCCCTCTAGTCTCAATATTTTTTATTTTATTTAAGGTTAAATTTAGCTATAATCGTGATTCTGACAACGATATAGGATAGGCCACTACAGGGGCGTGGTTAAAGTTTCATAGGCCGCAGCTCATACAGCATTATACCGAGACCACCGAAAGATAGATCTATTTTCGGAATGCTTTGATTATACGATGTAGCGGCTATAGAAAACTCGATTGCGCCGAAGAAACTTGGAGCATTTTACTTTTTTTTTTTTTTTTATGACAATGACAGAGTTTATATTACAATGAAATGTAAAGTTTTGACGAAAATTCTGAAGCAGTTTACTTTGAGGAAGTGGTATTACGGTGGTGTCTGCTTAATCATAATGGAAGCCTTTTTCACTTCCATCTTCCATATTACTGTTCGGCTTTAATCACTAAAGTATGGCCGGCGCAGCTGTCATGGAAATCTTGTGAAAATAAGTGAATACTATTTTGTAACAGTACTACTTCAATGTCTTAGCATCAGTATTATTAAAATGATCAAGTATATATATATATATATATATATATATATATATATATATATATATATATATATATATATATATATATATATATATATATATATGTACTTTATATGTATGTATTTATTTATGTGTGTATTATGTATCTACACATGTGTATATATATGTATATGTATATATATATATATATATATATATATATATATATATATATATATATATATATATATATATATATATATATATATATATATGTAAGAAATAGGTTAGCACTCAAGGTAACCCAAACGAATACAGTATCTTCAATGGCATCCAAACAATTACAAACGTACATACAGTACATATGTACATACAAACACGCACACACACACACAAACACATGCTTGCAGTATCTAGTATCACCCAAGAGCTTTATTGATAAAAGAAGGGATTTGCAAATCGTTGTCAGTTAGCGGATACTGGGTCCATTAGCTTGCAGCCAAGCCCCGAGTTCAAGGAATGCAAATCTTCTTTGAAACAGGATCCCAGAAGCTATCCTCAATCCTATCTGGTTCCTATTACCTAGGAGACAGATTCACGTCGTAGGTCCAGTAGAGGATGATCCATTTGACAACACGAACATAAAAGTGGTCTTTTCTTTTCAGTACTTATGGTAGAGCTCCCTTTCCTCACTAAGTTTGATTATTTTTTCATTAAAATTGTAATATTTGTTAGATTGTTATGTTGAAATGCTCCAGTGCCATGGTTTGTTTCTTTAATTGTTTTCAGTGAAAATGAATCTTGTTGTTCCGTTATAAATTTTATTATTTTTTTAAATATATATATATAAAATTATATATATATAATATATATATATATTATACATATATATACATATATTTGTTAGATTTCAGTTATTATGTTGAGAATTTGATCCTCCCAGAGTACTAACGGCGAAACATGAGTTTGTTTCCGGGTTTAGTACTAGTCCTGGGGTTTAATTCAGGGGATTTTAAGTCAAAATGAAAATCATTGTTGTTCCGTTGATAATATTAATATATATATATATATATATATATATATATATATATATATATATATATATATATATATATATATATATATATATATATATATATATATATATATATATATATATATATATATATATATATATATATATGTATATACACATATATATATATATATATATATATATATATATATATATATATATATATATATATATATATATATACACATATATATATATATATATATATATATATATATATATATATATATATATATATATATATATATATATATATATATATATATTTATTAATCTTCGTTCAGCAGAGATTAATGGGTTCAAGACTCTGGAAGGTTAAGTCTTATTCATGATTCGTTTGGTAAGTTATTGAACGGGGGCTTAATTTGATAATTCCATCAGAAATTTATTGATCGTGAATGTTGTACGATATACGACTAAGAGTATTTTTGTGAGAACATTAAAAGTTTTTTTTTTTTAGGCTCTGCTAGTTATCAAGTTAATGCGTTAGTTATCAAGTTCCTTGCTGGGTGAGCGGCTTCCGTCCTCAAACCACTCTGTTGGTCGTGAGTTCGAATCGAGCGGCCAGTGAAGAACAAGAGGAATTTGTTTCTTGAAGAAATTCATTAAATGTGGTTGATTCACAATAAGCTGTAGGTTTGAGGTAACCAATTGGTTCTTAGCCACGTAAAATAAACTAATCCTTCGGGCCAGCCTAGGAGAGCTGTTAATCAGCTCAGTGGTCTGGTTAAACTAAGATATACTTTTTTTTAGTTATCAAGTTAATGTAGTCCGTCCGCATCCGCCCTTCTTAAAAAAAAATAAGGCTAGTATGTTGATAATCCACCCCTTCAATCATCAAATTGCACCCTCCTCAGTAGTTGTTATTTTATTTAAGGTTAAACATATGATCCAAACTGCAGCTCTCCTAGGGCTGCTGGCCCGGAGGATTAGTAGTTTTTATTTTGAATTTTACCAGAAACAAATTCCTCTTGTTAGAAATTAGCAGAGTGGTAGCTGAGAACGGAATGATGATCGTGCGTCTGGCAACGCTATAGGACAGCCACCACCGGGCCGTGATTAAAGTTTCATGGGGCCGCGGTTGATAATACTGAGACCACCATCGGTCTGTTTTCGGTGGTTATTATACGCTGTAGCGGCTGTACAGAAAAGATAAATTTTGCATCTTTTTGCTTTTACCATTATCGTTCTCAGAAAGAGCATTACAATGCATCAAACGTCTCAGAAAATATTGTTTCTAACATAAATTTCCCTTATGCATTATAACCATGTTATTGAATAAAATTGTGTTAATTATTTGATGTCCTAATTTGATATTTATCTCAGGAATTAATGCATTGTAGATGTGCAATCGTATGTGTAGGAGTATTTTCATGAACAATTTGGTGAAACTAATATAAATTTTTTTTATTTCCATTTGATCTGTTTTGTGAACAGATTTTCCTTTGAATGTCAACGTGAATTTATACAATAGTCCCTACTGGTTACATAATATAATCCCATATCCGCTGTATGTTGCATTTGTTTCTGTATATTTTTTTCATGTCCATAAAAATGGCAATCGGTTTTTATATTGTTTCCGAACATATTTTCGTTATGAACTCCGCTTAAGAACTGCAATTTGACTGTATTTATCATCACTGTAAAGCGTCCAACTATAAAATCCTTAAAATAAACAAAAATGATTAATCGGCTTATTTCCGATGACATTCCAATAGATTATTTTTATGACTCAGTTCATGTAAAAACGAGAATCAAAGTAAGAGATCAAACAGTGAATAAACATCCCTACGATTTACTTATGTTCCTTTTTTTTGTAAATATTTACGTTTGATATTTATTTGGAATTCTTAATCCTTTTTGTGTATTGGCTGTACATTATTATTTTTTTTTTTTTTTTTTGCAAGTTGGGTATCTGTTTTACAAGTGTAAATCATACTTATAAGAAGCAATTTTACTTTGGTTTGTAGGTGTCTGCAGATCTATTTATGGACGTTTGTAGGCATCGTCAGTCCTCTTAAGTCATTATCTTTCTCTTGCTTCAGTCTGGGCTACCTGTGTTCTTAGGATCCTCAAAACATCTGTAGGGAGAAAATCGTTATGATTTGTTGTCTATTTATCGGTCCACTTAACCTTCTCTGGCCTTGAGATGAAGAGGTTGAATTGAAAAACTTTGATGCATGCTTTCGTTGGCCATGCCCATTCTTTCAACAGGTTGTCACCATAGAAAACCACCAGACACGTGAACTTTGTGGACTATGTCTCTCAAAAATCCATTTTGTTGACAATGTCTGTTCAGGGAAAGATGCCAGTCACACCAGTCTGCGTAAACCGGTTTCAGAGTTTCGTCATCGAACGTTGCTAAGGTCTAGTTAACAATGTTTATTGGTTATGGTCCAAATAATAGTTTTCTATTTGGCGACAGCATAAGAAGTTGGCTAAACTTGCTTGGTACAAAGTTAAGACTGATTTAGTCTTTTATAGTTTTCTAAAAAGAAAACTATTGTGCCTGCCTTGTCTGTCCGTCCGCACTTTATTCTGCCCGCACTTTTTTCTGTCCGCCCTCAGATCTTAAAAACTACTGAGGCTAGAGGGCTGCAAATTGGTCTGTTGATCATTCACCCTCTAATAATCAAACATACCAAATTGCAGCCCTCTAGCCTTAGTAGTTGTTATTTCATTTAAGGTTAAAGTTAGCCATGATCGTGCTTCTGACAACGATATAGGACAGACCATCACCGGACCGTGGTTAAAATTTCCTGGACCGCAGCTCTTACAGCATTATACCGAGACCACGGAAAGATAGATCTGTTTTCGATGGCCTTGATTATACGCTGTAGCGGCTGTTCAGAAAACTCGATTGCGCCGAAGAAACTTTGGCGCATTTTTTCTTGTTTTCTCAAGATGAGTTAATCGAAATCATTTTAACGTATTATGATGACGATTTTTTTCTTGTCAGCAAAGTTCGTACAGTTTTACTGTGAGTAATTTCTTATCTTGAAAAGTTTATCATGGATTTTCATGCGTGGAGTACTGTCTAAAAATATAAAAATTCTTTGGGCCATCCCTTAGGCCCCCGTTTTAAGTGGTCATTTACTTTCATAAATATCCTCTGGTCGCTTCTGGCTTAGTTAATATAATTATGAATCCTTTATTACGTCGAGTGTTTTAAGGGCTAGATACGTGAACCTGGCCTCTGAATTTAAAGAATTAGTTTGGTAGATTTTTAGATAATGGAGAATACGTTCAGACGTATTTGAAATTTTTGATAACATGTTTTGTTTACTATTTGTATGAGATTTTGAGGAAATTGTTTTGCATGATTTAGTTAATAGGCTAATTATGAGGAATGACCATCATTATAGACAATAATTGGCGGTCCCAATAAAATTACATAATGATTATGAGAATTATCTTTGAGCAGTAGAACCAGGTTATTAAATAAATTTCATCTAGTAATTTTTCATTCTCTGCAATGCTTCGTTTCTAAAATCATTCAGGAATTTCTCCCTAACGCTTAATAAACCTGATATTGTATAATATACGTAATCTTTTCAAATCGTATATTTTCCTTCAGGTAAAAGATATAAATACTGTATTCTGAACTAAGTTTATAAACTAAGACTCGTGATGCTTTCCTACAACGGAATTCAAGCTATGACGTAGCTGCTCTGGCCATATCTTTCAAAGCCCTGTGGTCCCCAAACAATATATTTTCTGTGGGACGATATATCACTGGCGGTAAGCCAAAATTCGTCCTTGAAAATCCTTTGCCATAGGGAGCATTGGATGTTTTTTCCTCTCGAAAACCCGAAGGGAACAATTTACCATATTACTTTATTTTCTTCTCTCCACTCTGTACAGAATGTGAATTTCAGCTGACTTAGGGAAAGCTCTCTCTCTCTCTCTCTCTCTCTCTCTCTCTCTCTCTCTCTCTCTCTCTCTCTCTCTCTCTCTCTCTTCTTCTTCTTCTTCTTCTTCTTCTTCTTCTTCTTCAACATAATTGTGTAAAAAAATGTTTTTTTTTTTATTTTTTCATTTATCAAAGGAGTATTAAGTAGCAACAATATTTATCAGAGGAGCATTAAGTAGCAACTGAACAGTTTGATGTGACTTTCCGTTAGAAAATGCCTTTAATTAATACAAAATTTCTTATAAAACCCAATTCATGTTACTTTTAGGATTTGTAGTAAATAAAAAAATTTCCATCTTCATCTAAATTTTAACCTTCAACTTTTAACGCAAATTTCTTTATTGTGAACAGAAATTTCTCTTTGATTCGAATTACAGGTTAAGAATTAGGTCTTATTTATAGCTGTGAATTGTAATTTAATCAAGAAGGTTATGTTATGATGAAGGAAAGTAAAAAGAAATCAGAAAGTTAATTGTAACTGTGACTATATTCATTTTCGTGACTTCCATCATCAGATTTAGAACTTTTTTTTTTGTTATTATTTTTGAAGCGAATTTCATCACATCCCTTGAAACCTGTTGCCTGGGATAAAATATATTCCTGGAAAAGACGTTTGTTGTCTGTCGAAAGCCTTAGAAAAGTAGGTTGAAAATATCCGACGTTTCTGATCCGCGGAAAATCCTCTGACGAAGAGGCCAAGGGCGTGAATCCTTACACTTGTGGCTCACATTCACTTAATTAGGAGGAAACGTAATGAACGAGAATTGAGAAAGATTGATTTCACACGAACTAGAACTCTGAACCGGCGAAACTTCGCCCTGACGAGAGTGGGGTGAAGCGAAAGATTCAGGTTAAAAATTCCTGTTCCTAAAATAGTTTCAATAGACTGCTCTTCACCTGCAATTAGGGAGTGGAGGTGTCGTAACGATTGTGAATGTATTAAATATAATGATTACAGTTAATCCATTTCCAGTTCTGTCGATAAATGTGTTTTTTATTTGTCTTGAAGACTTTTCTTATTTTTAAATACGACGATTATAGAAGAGGAGTTAGTAAAAATCACGCTTACGATATTTAATTTTATATTAAGCTCTTATTCACAAATGCTGTGTAAGATAGTCTTTTTTATAGTATTTATTTCTAGAATCATTTCATCTGCCTGCCTGTCTGTTTATTTAATCTGACACGTTGTCAAATTTGTCGTATTTATATTGTGTATGAGATACCGAAGACAAAATGTAGATCTTCGTAATATCAGGCAGTAATTGCTAAGGGTATTTATGAGTAAATGTGTCTGTTTGTTCGTCTCATGTTGTGTCAGTTACCCCAAGCCATAAAAATTGTAAGCTGTAATTGAAATAACCACAGTGCCATCTGAATTTCTCGAATTCTTCCCACCGACTTAGCCACGTTCTGATACTCTGGATGCAGGTTCGAACCCTGCTACGGACATCAGAATTACTTCATATCCTTGCTTTTGGATCTAAGGCTTTGTAGTGACAAGCGTATCCAAAAATCACGAAGAATTCAGGAAGTGAAGAGGGCACTGTGGCTATTGAAATCACATAGTAAAAAGTGACCAGTAAATTCTGTATATATCAGCTATAAGCCTGCCTCCAGTATATTAACCACTCTACTTCTTGCCTTACAAATTAAATCCTGACGGAAATTAAACATTCCCTCGGCATGAAATACTAAATGCTGATGGCAGCGACTATCCAAACTCGTGGAGAAAACCACATGTATAATATGTATAATATAAATGTATGTATGTATATATATATATATATATATATATATATATATATATATATATATATATATATATATATATATATATATATATATATATATATATATATATATATATGTATATATATATATTTTATATATAAATATAGTATATGTATGTATATATATTTTTATATATATAGTATATATATAAAAATATATGTATATATACATGTGTGTGCATGAGTGTGTGTATGCATGCATACAGTATTTACAAACAGTTAATAAAATAAAGAATAGATTATATTACATAAATGACGGTGATTCGCAGAACCCCATTAACAAATCCGTAATTATTGTTTTTACACGTCCATTCCTGCCATAGCATATGAATATAACCTTTAGTGAAATCGTAAAGTTATAGTCTTTGCTGATGTGGAATTCAAACAATGGAGACGCTTCCGATATTGCGGGGGTCTTTTTTATCCGATATCATTTCGCTTGCGTAGCCGAAAAAAAAAAAAAATTCTATCCAATGAAAGATAATTATTTTTGAGAATTGATAAGCCAGACTGAGTTTGGCTGAAGAGACTCGCCTTTAAAGTTTGTCCTAATTTTTCGTCCCGAAAGTGATTCATACTGTTTGGTTTTATTTTAGGAATTTACTGAAAGAATGCTAGAAAGAAAATGAACACATAGGATAAGAGCCGAGTGGGTTTTCTCCTCTCACTAATAAGTGTCTCTTATTGTTTATTAATTTTCTTTGCTGTCACTCGTTGTTGCCAGCAAGTAAAGCTGCATCGGGTGTCCAAGATATGTAGAATTCTTATTTGCACGCTCTTTATGTATTGATTAGATGGTTACCGAGTGAGATGCATATTAACAGTAAATCATTGAAGAAGAGATAGCAACTTTAACCTTTGGGAAATTACTTCGACTTATTCAGTTTTCATAAAAAAAAACTGGTCAAGATGAATCTCATCAGGTGTGGAGAAATTGGACACTTTATCATTTTAATCTTTATATAGAAAAGCTCTAGCTTTTTTTTCTGTTTTCAAAAACTGGCCAAACTCTGAAGAGACATCAGGATTATCCTACAACAGGAATAATTTATAGATGAAAGATAACGAAGACTGAACATAAGCAACAAAAATATCATGATTAATTACTTAGCATTCACAGTCATTATTAGTTGATACGTACAAAAATTAAACTCCTGTATTGAAAGTTTAACTAACACATAAGAGGTAAGATTCGTTCCCTCCGATCGTCAAAAAATTGTTAATATTTTAGCACATTCACCTTATTATAAATAATATCATCAATAGACTCCATTGAATCTTCCAACCAGCTAAGCATTGCGGAATTGTAAACTTAAAAAGGAAATAACTTAGTTTAAAAGTTGTTCTTCTGAATACCAGAGACAAGGGATAAAATCAAATAAAATTGAAAAATGATTCGATGAAGACCTGAAAACCTCAACATACAATGAAATGGAAACTAATCAGCAAATATTCAGCCACTTTGTAATTAAAATCCAAACACAAATACAAGACGTTTTGTACCCTGGCTGTTGATGTAAATGACACTCAGGGGACAGAAAGTTTTGCCGAGAAACTAATTACGGTTCAGCCTCAGCGCCTGAATATTTTGACTTCAGGATTCGCTTTTACGAAGAATTTATATAGATAAGTTGTTATTTTGTCTTTACGGAATAAAATCTTATTGAGAATTCACGATTCACGTTGTCGCGACTGAGCATGGAATTATTGAAGCACAGAAGAAAGGGACTTTGATATAACGATCAGAACCTGATATTGTAAAATTAAGGAAAAGTAACGTGATTGTAATTAGATGCGCAAATATACGCTATGTATATAAATATGTATATATATATATATATATATATATATATATATATATATATATATATATATATATATATATATATGTATATATATATATATATATATATATATATATATATATATATATATATATATATATATATATATATATATATATATATATATATATATATATATATATATATATATATGATAGTGAAAAGTCCCACCTCAGTATCTCGATTTCGTCATCTTTTCATACTTAAAACCTCTGATTTATAAAAATGAAGAGACCCCAGCCTCCATTGGTGAGATACCCAAGTAGAGTAGGAGGGTTTGGGATGAACTCTCTCTCTCTCTCTCTCTCTCTCTCTCTCTCTCTCTCTCTCTCTCTCTCTCTCTCTCTCTCTCTCTCTCTGTGTGTGTGTCTGTAGAATTAGTTACAGAACTATCAAACATATTCATAAATGAATATATATAAAGTATTATAGATGTATTTCTGTATTCAATGAACATCAAAATTTGAAATACATACCCAAGGGCCGATGGAAATTCCGATACACCTGTTTCTCTTTTGAGTGAAAAAACATGTGAAAATCATACCTGCAAATGTGACTTTATCATTGAACACGGAAATGTAGCATAACTGATATATATATATATACTCGTATATATACATTATTTAATTCACAAGGGAAGAAAAACGTTTATTGGACGTGTTGCCTTTTTTGGTTTTATTCCAACTAGGAATACCAGCATTGTGTACACTCCTCTGCATTTTTCATCATATCTAAAAAACAAATAAATGTAAATAAACTGTGTCAATAATTGATGTCCACTTTTCTCTTGGTAGCTGAAAATTCTTGCTGAAATGCTGAGTTCATCTGCTATAATCTAGATGCAACTTCTTAGTGGGATAATTTCATTCCCTCTGAATAAATTGTGCATAGATGCAAAAACTGCATTTGATGACTATCTACTCTTGTAGGCAATTTAGAATGTTCATATATTGTGTTATGAAAGTAAAGCTTTGAAGCATATCACATTGGATGGTTATTTATTATTTGATCTTATATGAAGTGACTGGAGAATGTCAGTGATAATAAGACTATTACTGTTTTTCCTTTTTATTTCTTATTTTTTTAAGCAAGCTGGGTTCATAACCAAAATATAAGGTACGAAAATATGTGAATACTGAGTACCATGTTTTGTGACACAAATAAAAACTTACATAATTAGAAATGCAACATACAGCGGATTTGGGATTGTGTTAACTACCCTCTATGGAATGGTGTATGATATGTTGGTATTCAGATGAAAACCAGTGTTAACAAAACTGATTAAATGGATCCCTATAAAATGCTGTCATACATTTTTCGCCCTGAAATTTTCACTAAAATACTCGTAGGTAAATATTGTACAGCACCCAGGATCAATTAATTTCTGATGTAAATATCAAATTAAGACGTTCATTGACTTAGCCAGTAAACCCTGAACAGAATTTTGTCTTATAGTGTCTTGGAACCCATGATCATGTTTTCGCACATATACAATGAATTTTATATAGTCAAAACTGCTGAACAAATATGCATTATATATAATAATTATTTATAGCGGAATACCAAAATTGATTTACCAAAAGAACCGTGAAAAAGATTTTGTCTTCCAGATTCTTGGGACTTTTAATCACTGCTGAACGAAGATGCAATATATATATATATATATAATATATATATATATATATATATATATATATATATATATATATATATATATATATATATATATATATATATAATGATTTAAAATGGAACAGTTAAATTAATTTAGACTGAAAACAATTTAAGGAAACCCTGTCATACCTCCGGAGTGTTTGACCGTAATCATCAAAGATTAACTCCCCTCTCTGAGGATAACCTGTATAATTTAGAAAATAAATAGAAAAAAAAAACTTGATGAGGAAACGGAGCTCCACTAACTACTGAATAACTAACAGAAATTAACCATCCTCCACTGGACATCCAACGTGAATCTGTCTCCTGGGTAATGGGAACCAGATAGGATTGAGAATATCTTCTGGGATCCTGTTTCAAAGAAGATTTGCATTCCTTGAACTCGGGGCTTAGCTACAAGCTAATGGACCCAATGTCCCTTAATTGCCAACGATTTGCAAATCCCTTCTTTTGCCAGTGAGACTCCTGTGTACAATTAGATACTGACTGAACGTGTGTGTGTGTGTGTGAGTGTGTGTGTGTGTGTGTGTGTGTGTGTGTGTGAGTGTTCGCGCGCTTGCATTTTAAGTACACGTGGATTTACTTGTGAGTGAATGTTGCTTTATGCTTGTTTATAGAGGCTGCTGATAATGTTGCTTCAGCTCTTAGTCCACACTTTCTATTTTCTAAGAAATTCAAGAAGTTCAGTTACGTAACAGTATTCACACAATATTACAAGGTTTCCATACAGGTGCGTCGGCCGCACTTTAGGTATTAAAGCCGAACATTAATATGGAAAATGGAAGTGAAAAGGATTCCTTTCTGATTAAACGGACTCCATCGTAATACCATTTCCTGAAAGTAGAGTGATGTGTCGACGATCCTGAATGACTGGAGGAAATGCTTTAGACTTTTCGTCAATTCTTTGCTTTAGATTATAACAGATTGTGCGCCATTTTCCTGGAGTAAAAGGTAGAAGCACCATAGCAATCGAGGACGCTAGACTCTCTCGCTGTCATTATATTCCTTCATACGGACGCTTTCACTTGCTCCTGTACTCTTGCTCTGCCCGCAGGTGTTGCCGTAAGGATGGTATTGCATTTTTCTGAAAAGGATGTCTTAGAGATTATTGGTATGAGGAAGGTGTATTTATTTTTCATTTCCTTCTCCTCTGACTTCTTGCTAATGAACACCATATTCTTTGGAAGCTTGAATTTCAAGGCGATGGCCCCTGCGGGCTTGTTCCTTATGAACAGGGTGCATCTTCTGAATAATAATAATAATAATAATAATAATAATAATAATAATAATAATAATAATATAATAATCTCGTGAAAAACATAATTCACAATTATATAGTAAATAATATATTACTATGTAAAATAAACAAAGGCTTTGGAACACATGAGCGGTGTTCCTCATCAGTGCTAACCTTAACGCTGATGAGAAACACCGTTCATGTGTTCGAAAGCCTTTGCTTGTATGTTTTTTAGTAATGTTGTTTACTATACAACCATGGATTTTTATTACACATATATTTTTTTCACGAGATTGTGAATTTCTTAGCACTACTACTACTACTACTACTACTACTACTACTACTACTAACTGCTACTACTGTTGCTACTACTACTACTACTACTACTACTACTACTACTACTACTAATAATAATAATAATAATAATAATAATAATAATAATAATAATAATAATTCTAAGTATATGAAGGAGCTGGAGAGAAGTGGTTAGCATTTGCTATAGTTATATTAGGCTGATTCATTGGCAATTTCCAACGAATTGTCAGGAAATGACAATATCCTTAAGAAGAAATCTCGTTTGCTTGTTATTTCCTGCGTCCTCCAAAACCACTGTTCTAACCATTTTTGTTCAATACTGTCCTAAAATGTAAAACTGCAGTATCTGCAAAATTTTCGAAATTGAGGTATGCCACCTATTGGGCTCTTGAAACACTAATACACAAGTTACTGCAGTTTCAGAATGAGTCTTCAATGCTTTATTTAGGGGGTCCCATTTGCAGTATCTGCAAAATCAGTAGTAAGGCAAGGGTAAACTGCAGAATCTAAGTATTTTACTTTTGCAGATACTGCAGTCTTCCAATTTAAGGCAGAATAGATATCTTCTCATTAAGGTCATTTTTAAGCCAAAGTAATATATATACACTTTTTCGTCCAATTCATTATTCGCAAGACGGAACGCAAACATATTTTTCAGAATCCGAATGTTTTACTCAAATCATCTGAAGGCAACGATATTAAATCTGTTATTAGGAAGTACGGAAATGTGAACAAAGATAAAGTCGCAAAAATCTAACGAGAACTGTAACAATGACGGAGAAGTTATTGCCAATTAGTTAACTATTCACCTGTCAGTCTCTCTCTCTCTCTCTCTCTCTCTCTCTCTCTCTCTCTCTCTCTCTCTCTCTCTCTCTCTCTCTCTCTCTCTCTCTCTCTCTCTCTCTCTCTCTCTCTCTCTCTCTCTCTCTCACACACACACACACACACACACACACACATATATATATATATATATATATATATATATATATATATATATTATATATATATATATATATATATATATATATATATATATATATATATATATATATATATATATATATATATATATATATATGTATATATTTATCTTATATTTGGGAAGTAGAGTTGCTTAAATGAAAGCATAAAAATCACATCATTTGCTAATGAAGTCTAATTAACGACGGTATTCCAATAACAATTAGCCTCACTATAAAAAAAAGAAAAGAAAATATATCTCTTGTCATAATTATATATATATGTTATATATATATATATATATATATATATATATATATATATATATATATATATATATATATATATATATATATATATATATATATATATAATTTGTAAGTTCGACTTTTAACTATTTCGAGAATGACACCTTGAATTACGTGTTGCTGAATGTCGTGATTTTGTAAGATCAGTTTTTGGGAAGCGTTGATAAATATGGGTTCCCATAAACAGATTTTTGATTTCACAAAGCGTATTAATATCATCATTATTGTTGACGATTCCTATCTCGTTCGTTTACTTTTGTGTTAGACCATTGAAATTCTAAAATCAATCGAAGTGTATAATACGTTACTGTTACAGAAACCTATGCCCCCATAGTTTATAAATTAACGGTAATTATGATATACTCAGTGTATGAAATCAAGGTGTTTTTATCTTTGTTTCGAGAAAACTGTAATCTATCATAAATATATAGATGAAACGGTATGTTCTTTATGCAGAAAATTAGATACGTGAACATAGCATTTTATCTTAGAAGAGTTTTGTAGCTCCTTATTCTCTCTAAGCTGCAGTATTCGGTGCCAAAAGAAAATCTACGTAATGGCAAGCTCTAACTTCGAGTTTATCCCAGTCCTTTTCTCTAAAATTATGCCCTGGGATCATTACCGAACCAGTGCCATTAGCCATTCCGAGAAGATACACGAAATTAGTAAGTAACATTGCACGCAGCCGTAGAGTTGGCTTTGACTTGGTGATACTAATCAAAGTTACACACTTTGAGAAGCGCAATTAAGCGCTTCTGGAGTCGGGAAACCATACCTTCTTAAGCCTCAATTACGACTTCGGATTCTGGGCGATCTAAGCTCAACTTTCACGTCGATACAAACAAGTCTTAAGTTGTGCGTCGTGAAACTAGAGGGAAGGCCCTCTTGCGGAAGTTCAACCAATGACTGTCTTACCGCAGTGTTAGAAAATGCCTCTGTGGCTGCTTGAAATGCTGCTAAGTTCGCGTAATATATGGTTTAATAATCTTCTTAATACTTGCTCATAAGTTGCATTGCATTTCTTTTTTTAAAATCTTCAATATTTTATTTTTCGGCCTCCGTAGGGGGGCTATGGTTGTCGGTGCATCTCGTGCGGTGCACTGTATGCATTACTTGAGGCTCTTTGCAGCGTCCCCTCGGCTCTTAGCTGCAACCCCTTTCATTCCTTTTACTGTATCCCCGTTCATATTCGTTTTCTTCCGTCTTATTTCCCACCCTCTCCTAACAATTGTTTCATAGTGCGACTGCGAGGTTTTCTACCTTTTACACCTTTCAAACCTTTCTACTCTTAATTTTCCTTTCAGCGCTGAAGGTCAAAATTGTATATTCCATTCAATATATTTGTCGGGTTTTATTCATAGCTATATAAATTCCACAATTTTTAAGCAACTTGCATTCAAGTGTGAATAATTTCTTACTATTCTGGAAAATCAAATGCAGGCAATACAGTCATTTTTGATGGAGAAATAGCTTCCAGCTCGAAGAAGATTGAGAAGTGTATAACGACTACTTAGGAAAGCTTCACTAAATCATAATTAGTGAAGACAAACTCCAGTTAAATGAGCCAGGCTTCAGCAAATGTCAAGGATGACCAAGATGTGAGTAATTAGATTTAGAAGCGCATTAAAATGATAAATTTGTTTCCCGCAAGCACATTTTCAGTATGGGTATTTGGCAGCTAGATGTACTTATATTAAAAATTAAATTTATATGTTTTTGAAAATGAATATTGAATGTATTAGTAACTCTTTTCAGGAATAAAATAGTGACTCAGGCTTTGTTGGCTTTCCTGTAATGGAGTTCATGATATACAGTACATGCTCGGGTGGCATTTTTTAAGCCCTATGACCCCAAGTAATAAATTTCCCTCTTTGAACAATCAGCCCGGAAAGGGATGAGCTGTCTCTGGCAGTGAGCCAAAATTCCCCCTTTAAAACCTCGTTCTTATGTGAGTATTGGATATATCTAATCCCCAGAAAAACTGAAGAGAACTGTTCGTCATATTATATTACTTACTTTTTCTTTCGTCCTTGCTGATTATGGATTGCTATTGGTTTAACAAGAGAAAGCATTTGAGATCAATAGCTTCAAACAGGAAATTCATTTGTTCTTTTTAATGATAGGATATAATCTTATAGATCCGGTAAACAGAGAAGACTTGGTGCTCTATTTCTTAATCCGTGTGCCTTCTTTATCTGGCAATATCTTTTAGATATGTATATATATATCTATATATATATATATGTGTGTATATATATATATATATATATATATATATATATATATATATATATATATATATATGTATATATATATATATATATATATAACACAATATATTATATATAAATTATAAATATGTGATAAAATATAATATAGTTCCTGGATATATATTTTATTTATAATACAAATACAAATGATTGAGTACAAAAAAACCTGATAAAAGTAATGAAGTTCCTGGATACGTTTTATTTATATATAAACAGTATATATATCACGTGCTTTATGTGTATGGATATATATATATATATATATATATATATATATATATATATATATATATATATATATATATATATATATGTATGTATATGTGTGTGTATATATATATATATAATTTTTAGGTATATCGTATAATTACAGATTTAGATTTTCATTTAGACCGTGAGTGATAATAAACATAAATGCATACTAATAAATCTAGAGGATTCATCGCTAGATAATTACGATGACACCAGCTACATTTAGCCGAATATAAAAATATTAAATATATCATGGTGAGATATAAAAAAAGATAATAAAATACCCCGAAGATATCAGCCACCCGAGAAACGACAAAAAAAAAAAAAGTTAATAAACATAGGTGTTTACTCCGTGAGTAAAACGAGCCATAAAAATGAACTCGAGGTCTTGGTAACTTGGCCGTTGATTTTAATGACACTCGACGGACTGAAAGTTTTTGCCCAGGAGATAATTACAGCTCGGAATTCTGAGTCTGAATATTTGCAGGTTAAATTTCACCCTTTTGGAAGGTTTTAGGAAAACATTGCTGTATTTCTTATGCAGATAAGGTCATTTATTTGGATGAACTTTCCTTTTTGTACCTTAAAGATAAAGATAGATATATATATATATATATATATATATATATATATATATATATATATATATATATATATATATATATATATATAAATAAATATTTATATTATATAAATATAAATATATTTATATATAAATAAATACATATATATATAATATATATATATATATATATATATATATATATATATATATATATATGTTATAATTTTGTGTATACATCTATGTATATATAATATATATATATATATATATATATATATATATATATATATATATATATATATATATATATATATATATATATATATATATATAAGCATCAAAACATATGAAACTCTATAATGCTATGCAAATTAACGTTGTTTCTATGCAGTTTCTGCATTGCATTCCCAAGTCATTGTCCATTAAGGACTCACTGCCCTTGCAGTTTAACTGATAATACAGTAACTATTCACCTACCCGTTATCCATTCGGTTTCAATTATTGAGACTGCGATATTGCCAGGGCTGTGTGATAATATCTTTAGCCCTGAGAAGCTCTTCACCCGTTCCCTTTAACCAAGATTACATGTGATTTTTAATTCATTCTTGTGGCATTTATTTTTTTTACCACAGGACAGTCACTTCGGCAAAGGATTAAGTTTTCATTCCTCGGTATTGTTTTTGTTTGTGAGTATATGATATATATATATATATATATATATATATATATATATATATATATATATATATATATATATATATATATATATATATATATATATATATATATGAATATATATATCATATATGAATATATATCAATATATATATATATATTATGTATAAATATATATATATATATATATGTATGTATATGTATATATGTGTATGTATATATATATATATATATATATATATATATATATATATATATATATATATATATATATATATATATATATATATATATATATATATATATATATATATATATATATATATATATATATATATATATATATATCCTTCCATTTGTTAAAAAAAAGGTGTAGATTTTCTTTCCACTAACTATGTTTTATCACATAATATTGTCTTATAAACTACATTAATCAAGGTCATTAACAATATGGTGTGAAGCATGAATACAATTTTGGGAGAGTTAATATTGAAGACTTTATAAATATACAGTTTTTTTATTTATATTCCATATTAACGTTATTGTTTCTCCCAGAACATTTTTTTTTTTTAGGTTTTATTTCGTTTATGAGATCTAAGTAATATTCGCGATGAAACTTGCTTGAATATTTTATATCCTGAAGAATCGTATTGCGAATAAATTTATTGGAATCTTTCAAAGAGAACTTTTATTGGATTTAACAAATATTCTTGTCAGTAAAATTGTAATACGAATACATTTACTGAATTCTTTTTTTAGAGAACTTTTATTTGATTTATCAAATGATCTTGGTAGTAATCTCACATTTTATCGGGAAATTTATTTTTTCCTACATTTTCTTCTTGAGCAATTATACATATTGCTTTTGGTATCAGATAAATACGTTTATTGTTTTATTGTGTTTATTATTTTACCAAAATAATTAAAGATAAATCAAAGCAGCTCTATACAGATTTATTTTAAATTATAATAATCACTCAAAAATTTTCTCGGAAATCTCTCTCTCTCTCTCTACCTGCAGTTTCTCTCTCTCTCTCTTACTGTTGTCTCTTAATAAAAGGATGTTCTCTCTCTCTGTTCTATTTTCTCTCTCTGCCATCACTATCGTTGTTTTATCTCCTTCTTTGATATATGAACTATTAGTCAAATACAAAAGTCTTTTGGTCGCATTATTATTAAAATCTGGAAAACAGGTGATATAAAATATACTGAACTAGACGTTTGACGTCTGTTTTTGTAATATTATTATTATTATTATTATTATTATTATTATTATTATTATTATTATTATTATATATTGTTGTTGTTGTTGTTGTTATTATGTGTTGTTAAGAAACTTGGCCCTATCATTTTGATGCATTTATGTTAACCTGAATATATAACGCCTACATATATTAAGTTTCTAAAGAATTAAATTGTTCAACATTAAAGCTCTCTAAAACTGAAGAAGTTTCCATCAGTGGAAAGTCTTTCATCGCAAAAAGATTTATCTTACAGAAATCATATGCCACTGCATATCCAAACTAGCCTCTGGTTGTTTCTGATATGGAAGTGTTTTTGGCAAGACTCATGAAATAATATCTTGGTCTCATTCCTGTTACGGATGGTTTGAGCAGCAACTTGAAGGGAAAGCGTAATGTTCTCTTTTACCGGCTTGTCAGGGATTATTATTATTCAGTGATCATTATGATATTATTATCCTCCATTTTTACTGCAAACACTCGTTCTCTCTGTTGTTTTTTCTTCTATAATATTTTAATCTTCCTATTTTATCATACTTTATTTCTACATTGACTAACGGCTGAAACTCCCATCTTACGTTTGACGAGACAGTTATATTATTCGAGCTGTAAAGATAACATACGACGTTACGAGATTTTTTTTTTTTTTGACAACAATAAAATGAATTTCTTTCTTTTATTTATATATAATTTCACTGGATTATTCAGGAAAAATGACAGTTTCGTTCAGAACTTTCAATCAAAGATTCCAAAATGTTTTTTTTCTCGTGATGGGTCACCATTCGTTCGTATGAAAGTCGAATAGGAAAATTGATAAATTGAACGAAAACTTCTGGAACATGTTGCAAAAACATTTTAATGTGACTGTACAACTGTGATTTGCATTTCATGACTCATGCTACTATAATATTATTATTATTATTATTATTATTATTATTATTATTATTATTATTGCTATTTTATTATTTAGAAACTTTTTTTATATAATATTAGCTTTTTTCTTCTCCCTTTTTTTTAATCTACTTATTTCGTCAAACATGACTAACTGGTAAAACCCATTACGTTTGGGGTTATTTATGAGCTGTAAAAGGAACTGTGACGCCCGAAAATGAATGGCGAACGGGTCAGGAAAAATGCCAGTTTAGTTTATCTTCGTTGGGTATGTCTGAAAGGCGTGAGATATTCTTATTGCTGTTTTTAATTTTGCAGCGAATGAATACCGTTTAGTCTATCTTCTTTTTGTTTAGTTAACACTGTTTGTTTGTTATTGATATAATCTTTCTGGTATATATATAGTATAGGCTATAAATATATATATATATATATATATATATATATATATATATATATATATATATAGACTATGTGTATATAACAGAAAGGTTATACATGTTAACAAACAGTAGATTACAACACTAAGAATATCTTCTATATAAAGAAGACAAATTATACGGCATGCATTCGCTAGTCATCATCTCATAGCTCCCCTTTTATAATCCCCTAAATTAAAAGGCAATAAATCTGGAACCATTAGGGAACACTTATAAAATTAATAATATAGCAATATATATATATATATACCACTATATATATACATGTACAATTATATAATATATATATATATATATATATATATATATATATATATATATATATATATATATATATATATATATATATATATATATATTATATACACATTCATATATATGGATATAGTGAGAGAGAGAGTTTTATATATTAGTTAGAATAACCAGAGAGCAAACGATTAGGTGCGATTCCTTCACCTTCAACCAGGAACCAATTAATTATGAAGATACAAAATAAACAAGAATAAAAAATATCGATTTAAGAATGAAAAAAATACTTCCTGAATTGATTGGATCTTAAACGTTCGACAGTAGTCATAACAATGAAATGAAGCGAATTGTTCTTTTGTAATATATTTCCAAGGATAGATTCATTTAAATCAACTCTGTAAGGGGTTAGTGCCGTGAGTGTACCTCACGTGGTGCACTGTAGGCATTACTAAAGGTTCTTTGCAGCATTCCTGAGGCCCCTTGCTGCAACCCCTTCCATTCTTTTTTACTGTACCTCCATTCATATTATCTTTCTTCCATCTTTCAATCCACCCTCTCCTAACAATTGTTTCATAGTGCATCTGCGAGGTTTTCCTCCTGTTACACCTTTCAGACCTACCTTCTCTCAATTTCCTTTCCAAGGCTGAATGACCTCATAGGTCCCATTGCTTGGCCTTTGGCCTAAAGTTTATATTCCATTCAATTCCATTCCAATCAAGTTCAGTTCTAACTAAGGTGTTGTAGCTATGCTATGCATAATTTGGAGGCTTTGTGGCGAAGAACGGAAAACAAGTTGGGAAAGTGCTGGCACCAATAAGAGGAAAAGGGGTTTTGTAGAAAAAAAGAAAGGCAGTTGATAGCCCGTCTAGGTATGAAGGCCAAACACTGTAAAAAATGTTGCTATCTTTGGAAATTTCATATAGTTATCAAGAAAAGAAAATCGTTCAAAAATTTTTGTCCCTATATTTGCAGTCATTTCGAAATGTTTTTTTTAAGGATATATTGCTGGCAAAAATTTACCTGTGAAATTTTGATAATATTTTTTTTACACTTTATTTGAAACATTTAGAGCAGTCAAAGAAGAGATTACCGAAATTATTGTTTTCAGTATCTCATCATTTATGCTCATGAAAATACAGATGATTCAAGCGATACAGCCTGTATCATTGGACCAGAAGGTGGGGACTGTTCTTTTATTTACGCATACATGTAACTTGTTGACTGATTATCAGATCTAAGACTAATATGGAACACTAACATGCTGTTAAAGAGCCATTTATCTTTTAAACTTGCTATGAGCAATCTAAATCGCTCTTAGATTTCTTCACAAGGTTGGTTAAAATAGATATGCCATATAAATGCAACGTCACATAAAATGGTAATCGTACTTTCCTCTGCTTATAATATATTATTAATATATTAATAAGAAAGAGAAAAATCAGGTTTTATATTTTTTTCTATATAGAAGTATATATATATTTTTTTTATAGATGTGAGCCGCAGTATGTAGTTAGAAATTAATACTGAATATTTTATTACTGAACAAAGAATAAAAAAATTAAAAAATCAAATAAATGAAAATATAAATAATAAAAATTAAGGAAATAAACTTTTAAAAATAGAACTGAAGGAAATAAGACGGGGTTATTATTTTAACAATGGCATTCATCACATTCGCAATATAGTCGCAAACGCAAGATTATTAACCGATGATTTACTGCGCACGTTTTTTCAAGGGATAATACCTTGAAAGCGGAAAGGGTGTTTCTGATCAAAGAAAGGAGAGGCAAAAACTGCGTAAGAAAGGGAATTTAACAAGGGAATAACCGACCAATTAGCAACGACTCCCCTTTCTGTCTCACAGTTTTTATTTTTGTTTCTTCTGCATTTTTGAGATTTTATACCTTCCACCTTCGTTCACTCTTCCAGTATTTCGTAATGATAGATCCAGTTTCCTGGCAGTTAGGTTATTTGGGTTCCATGATCTGGACTCGCGAGGACAAGTGGATTCTCAATCTTGAGATTATTGAAAGAACCAGACGACGAAGAGTATTGGAATTTCCACCGATACGCGAATTGAAGGGCGGGGTTTAATATCCTCTCCCCTTGAGCGAAATGCACTTAATTAGGGAGTTATTTATTGGACGCGAATGATGGAAGATTGCTTTTAGAAGAGTCGGGAAATTATACGGAGACAGGCATCCCCAATTAAAGAAACTGTAATAAAACTGGATGCTTCAATGAACATGCGAAACGATTCTTCTAAAACTCCAGTGCATTTCAGAATTTTTACCATCACTTATATATATATATATATATATATATATATATATATATATATATATATATATATATATATATATATATATATATTATACACACACACACACACACACATATATATATATATATATATATATATATATATATATATATATATATATATATATATATATATATATATATATATATATATATATGTTTATAGAAAACACACACACACACACATAATATATTCATATATATATATATATATATTGTACAGTATATATATATATATATATATATATATATATATATATATATATATATGAATAAATATATATATAGATATACATATATATAATTGACAATTAGACAGGATGGTATTAATTGCATTTAATAAAAACAGAACGACTTTTCAGGATTAGAGTTCAATCCACATCGTCTGGTAGCCATAAAATTTTGCAGCTACCGGACGATGAGGACAGCTAGTCCTGGAAAGCTTGTAACATGTTCTGAATAAATATCTCCGCTAGATAACATCCTGTTTAAATGAAATCCTGTTATTAATTGCATAGAACACTTCCGCAAGTGATAAAGTTTGATTATATATAATATATATGCATATTTGTGTGTATATGTATATATATATATATATATATATATATATATATATATATATGTGTGTGTGTGTGTGTGTGTGTGTGTGTGTGTAGTATGTATGTATGTATATTATATATTGACAACAACACTCCTGTAGAATGGAACTTACGTAATTACTCACACGGTATTATTTCTCATTCTAGACTGCGATTTGATTCGTAATATTCTTCCTAAAGCGTAATTCCCAACTCGACAAGCTCTTCTCAGTATAGTTTCATTATTATACCATGATTCATCTCATATTATACTAGATATCGGACTAGACTCATTTAAACCTTACTTTCACATGCAATATCCGCCGCCAATTAGATTTACAAATCCGTTTTACCATATCATTTGATTTCGTGAACCCGAGAAAGAATTAGAAAGAAGACAATCAAGTGGATGACTTGTGATGTCGAAGTCCTCAATGCCTTTTATTAATGTTGCTCATATTCTACAGACAGGTAGCGAGAATTTAATAGAATTTAACAACAAAGTCAGGTGATATGTTGGTCTGGGACCTACATTAAACCCTGGGAAATTCCTGTCATTGCGGTGCCATTTATGGTTGCGTCTCGTGTTTTACAGACAGGTAGCGGAATTTAATATAATTTAACAAAGTCGTCAGAGACATTCGCGTTTGAGCCTACACTGAGGCCTAGGGAATTCCTGCACAAAAAAAGTATCATTTCAAGCCTAACTCTGGTACCACATCCGTATTAATTCATATGGCCTTGATATTCAGGAATCTGAAGTACTATTTTTACTCTTGCTGAGCCTGTTGGCTCTGTAACGTCATATAAAATAAGAACGTAGGAAACTTTTAAATCAAAATAGGATTATCGTATGATAATTATGGTGTTTGGCTCAGTTGTGAAAATAATTATGACGTAATTAAAAATAAGATATTTGAATCAAAATCTTGTCAGTAAATCTTTCCTTTTCGAAGTACCATTCTCTCATCAGATATTACAATTTTCCTTTATTCTCTCTTCGCTTTTATCAGATTAAAAACCTCTAGTTCATGGCACGTACGGTTTTACATCCTTCTCATCGGACATATCTGGGATATATCACTGAGTAACTGTTTTGTATATCCCATGAATTTAAACCAAACTATCAAGTTATTCACAAGAAACCTTATAGCTGGTTGAGACTTCGAGTTATTAATCAAAGTTAAACGCTTTCAGAAGCTGGAGTTAGGGAACCATAATATCTTCCTTAAGCTTCAGTTGCAACTTCAGGGTTCTGGTAGATCTAAGCCAAACTTCCATGTCGATGCAACAAGCGCAAGCCCTTGGAAGTGAAACTCCAAGAAATTTGTCGCCACTGAAGTTCAGGTAACAACTGGGATACAGATACATCAATACACTTTCCGGAAAACGCATCAGATATGTACAAGTTCTCTGATACTGCTATTAATTTAAACAATTATTATTATTATTATTATTATTATTATTATTATTATTATTATTATTATTATTATTATTTTGTAGGCAGAACCTTTTAAGCACAAGGACACTTCGCCAGCCAATCACAGCGCGAGTTTCATCCTCAGCCAATCAGCGGTCAGCATGTATTCGACCCCGCGCTAATGATCTCTCATATAGCGAGCAGGACTCACAACGACAGAGAATCTATTCTCGTCTTCGGCGTGAACATGCTCAGTGTAGCTCTAAACCAGGGGTTCTTAACCGGGGGTATCCATACCCCTTGGGGGTATGAGAACCAAATGCTGGGGGTAAAGGACTCGATCTCTGGGTACTGCTTTGATTGCAGAAAAACAACAGCAGATATCTCACTAGATTAGTAAAAGTCTGTTTTATGTAGTCGATACTGAAAAAAACGTGCACATTTATGTTCTCTTCCTTCTTTTGTGTAATAAAAATGGACTGTAAGTTTATTTTGCTTTCACTAAAAAATATAATAAAGTTATCAATACTTATGCTCTATTCCTGGCAATCCATATCTAAAGTACAGAAAATTCAAACTATTGACATATTTAGAAGACATACTGGCAAATAATAGAATTGGTGATAATTATTTCGACAGTCAAGTGAAGGGGGTATGGGACCATACTGGACAATCCATTGGGGGTCTGGAATCATCTAAAGGTTAAGAACCCTTGCTCTAAACCCTAAGCGGAACAACGATTATACAAAACTCCATGGTATATGAACGCCATGTTTCAATTACTATATTATAAAAATGCGTAGTTGTTCCGTAATTGTTACTCTGTATCCTTCCTAAAATAAACTACCCTAGATTGCAACTATTTTCATCTTCAAAGAATAACGAACATCGGCGTGTTGCGAGCAGAACGTGGCAGCCCTGACAAAAGCGATGATTATAAAGATAGAGAAAATTCTATGTATAAATTGAATGCAGCTGATGCAGCTATCTCTTTTAATATTAATAATAATAATAATAATAATAATAATAATAATAATAATAATAGTGCAATGCAGCATCAGTATAGTAGTAGTAGTAGTAGTAGTTAAGTAGTAGTAGTAGTAGTAATAATAATAATAATAATAATAATAATAATAATAATAATAATAATAATAATAATAATATCTTGATATGGGGATCGTTTTGAGACGGCAAGCAAAGGGTGATAACTAATCCAAATTTTGATGATACCCTGAGAAGGAATTAGCTAGATATGACTCTTTAGTGTATTATCCAGAAAGTGTTATAACAAACATTACTTAGTGGTTTCTCTTTAGTTTACTCAAGTGTTTTAAAGTACAGCACTTCATCCACACTTCTTTTAGTTGCTTTGTAGAAAATGCCGAGATGTCCACTGGTATGATAATGATTTGAGATGTCAGTAAATCTATAAAACACTGGGAAAACATTGTCTTTGAACACTTATAGAAATGAGTAGCAAGTCTTCCATCATTTCATGTATAATTTTCACTTATGTAGCGGGCACTATAGGCTTTTAAGCGCACTAAGGTAATTGTTCCTATACGATAAATGTCAGTTAAACTACAGCATGATTTAGTTCTCACTAAATCAAAGCTGGAAAAGACATTAACAATTTTGTTTAAAAGAGAAAGTAAATCAGGAAGGAAGCTTTTATCTGCTCCATTACAACGGATCTCATATAAAATACTGCTCGAATGATAGCTTTTAAGCCCCGTTGCCCTGAAGCAATATGTCTTCACTTGGACAACTAGTTCACAAAGGGGGAGAAGTATATCACTGGCAGTGAGCCATATTCTTCCACTCAAATATCTTTCTGTGGCATGCATTACACATCTCCATTTCCTCTCAATATATCAACGAGAGCAATTCGTCATATTACTGAATTTTCTGTTCTATGGTATACGCAGTATATGGACAGATATTGGCTGAACAAGAGAAAGCTTTAAAGCAGTACAGCCTCCGTCTGAATTCTCGTATTGGTCTCGCGTTTTATATTTCACATAGGAATGTAATATCTTCGATGCTGGGGACCACTGTTTTCAGTTTTTGCGTTGTACGGTTTACATAAACCTAAATAGCGAGTCCATATTCTGAACTCCATACAGTGCTGTCCATATTGTAGATTGAATATTGTTACTTTATATATGAAAAATGTTGGAAAATCGGTAAGGAAAGACAGTCTGAATGATGAATTTCAAACTTGAGTATCAGATTTGATCGTATTATAGTAATAATGACTATAAATACCGTAAGTGCAATAATCATTAACCAGTACGGCTATACTGCAGCAAAAATAAAAACAGAAAATAGAATTTATATGATACGGATACAACAAAAGAATATGAGAAGAAGTAAGCAAAATATATATATATATGTATATATATATATATATATATATATATATATATATATATATATATATATACATATATATATATAAATAATCAAAAAGATATGCATGATGAAGAAAGGAACTCTACTGGACTATTCAACAACTTTTCTGACTGAACCCTCGCTGCCTTTTAGAAGACTAATCACAAAGCATTTAAAGTCATTAAAAACAATGCAGCACACGTATTGTGTCATTAGCAGCTGATGGGTGCAGGCAGTCTAAAATGAAGCTATAATGCGAGAATTTGTTCAAAGGTCATCCATCATTTTCTAGACCAAAGTCGCCCCTCTGAAACTCTGGTCATGCAGTTGCATTGTTTTTTTTCGTGGATCTTCCTTTTATTAGAAATTTCCCTAACACGTTTAGTGGGTGAATCCCAGTTGCTAGAAATCATTGCAGGTAAACCTTAAATATTAAATCTTAATTTTACCTCTTTTTAAGAATATATTAAAGGATTAAGTGTATACATACCAATGAAGCCATCGTGGCATTTACACGTAGCTAGTACGCCTTCAGATTCTATTGTCTAGTTATGATATGTGGTTACGTTATCCTATTTTTATTTTGTTGATAATAAATTAAAAAAGAATTACAGAAAAATCCAAGCAATAATAACGAAGTAGTAGAATAAGGAAAGAAGACTAAATAGAAACGCAAACACAAATATAAAAAAAATAATCTAGCAAATACGATGAGAACCTGGGCAAGCGACGACATGAAAATTGATTCTCAAATGTTTATTCGCCGAGCAAAATGGATCATAAAGCGAATGCGACTGGTTTTATAACTTTGTTGTTGATTTTAATGATACTCGAGGGACGGAAAGTTTTTGCCCAGGAGATAATTACAGCTCGTCCTCTGAGTCTGGCTGTTTACACTTCACTTTTCGCTCTTACGTCGAGTTTGCCCAACACTTTTTTTTTTTTTTTTTTTGCCTTCGTCGTTATGTACAAACTTCATTTTGTTTGTGAATTTTCGCTCCATATTAACGTCCGCGAATATGTGCGTAGCCTCTCGTTTCCGAGGCGCGTAGGCAAGAAAGAATTTGACTTTATTGTCAAAATAGCGCTGGACAGAGAAAACTTGAATAAAATTTTGATGTGTAGAAATTGAAGGACAGTCCACCAACTACACACATACACACACACACACACACACACACACACACATATATATACACACATATATATAGTATATATATATATGTATATATATATATACACATGTTTGTATGTATATATTGTAATACACAGTCCGCCAACTACACATATATATATATATATCACACATATATATATATATATATTTATATATATATATATATATATATATATATATATATATATATATATATATATATATATATATATATATATATATATATATATAATATAATATTATATGTACTGTATGTGTTCAAACTTGCAAATTCTTTTATTTGAAATCATGCCTGATTAGGTTATAGTATTTAAACATTATAACTTTATCATGTCGAAATTATTGCCCTCACTTAACATATACAAACAAGGAGAGCGTGACTTTTACCGAACGATATATTGCTGTCTACTGCATAATAAACACAGATATTTTCTTTGACAAAATAAAGGCTGAAAAAGGGTTAGGAAATTTAAGCTAACCGGTAGAAATATGGATTCGATAACGATTTACGTTAAAATGAAGGAGTCTTTTAACATGAAAATGATTAAAATAAAACAAAAGTTCTTATAACATTAAATGATTATATTAATAATGTGATTAATTTATTTGTAACTCCGTGTCTCTCTCTCAGAATTGACAATAATAATAATAATAATAATAATAATAATAATAATAATAATAATAATAATAATAATAATAATAATAATATTTCCATTGTATCACTTAACTGTGGTGCGAGAAATTTCTCTTGTAATCTTTATATTCATTTAATGAATAAGCCTGTACTAACAAAATGTATTTGATGAAAGCGTAGAAAAGAAGGAATTCAGGGAAATATTGGGAATTCTGGAATGAAATCAAACAACAGTACGTAACCCTAGAGGAACCGAACAATTGCTTCTTTTTAGGCGGGAAATTTCCTGGCCCGTTATTGGGTGTCGCTGAGGACATTTGCTATTTTTGTTGCGTTAGTCAAGAATTGCTAAAATATGTCCCAAACCTGCAAATTTTAACCATGATTTACATGCACATGCTTCGTCGTTTTGTACAGGCATATTGCCATGGGGACTTAATGTTTATTCAGGGGCTTTACGCATGTTTATGAAATAAAGAAACGCGCCTAGGAGATAATTATTCGTTATTTTTATTCACCGGAGAGTTGCCAGTTTTTGTTTTAAATGGTGTTTTCTTATCCGAGGAGTGTGGAGTTATAAGCATAAAAATATTTGGTTTCGTCTCTAAATATGGGATATTAAATGCAAATTTCATTTTAATGCCTTTATTTTTAAATATATCAGTATCAAAATAATTATTTATGGCAGATTAACAGGCATCTTCGATAAAAACTATAATTTTTTTTTTAAATCTAGCATTCGCACGACTGGCTGCAGTGAAGGAAATAGCGTCTGAATAAATGACGACAAAGGCTGATTGGTTGCCTCCATTGTTGCCAATAGTGTGTGCATTAGTTTTTTAAAATGTTGTTTTGCATCGATATTTATTGTTAATTCCTTATGATTATTATTTTAACATGTATGTATTTTCATATAAGGGCAGTAGGGAAGAATGTTTACAACATAAATTGGCAACAGTTCGAAGAAAGAAAATAACGAATAATTAACGCTGATGGGCATTTCCTGATATCATTTACATTTGCAAGTTTTTGAATATATGTAGAGATTCTATTGCAATATGTATAGATAAAAAGAAAAAGTGTGTTTATATAAATCGTGATTAAAATTTGAGTTTCCTTAACATATGGCAGCAGTTCGTGCCGTGTGCAGCAAGTGTAGTGAATGATGACATCGACGGCCAATAACAGAGCGGGAAATTTCCCGCTGAAAAGTAAGAAATGCGAAGGGTTCCTCTGAGTTATACGTTGCTGTTTGATATTTTTCCAGAAATTGCCGATGTTTTTGGGAACTCAGAAATAATCTAATGTGATTTTTAGTTTTCTGTGAAAGAAAACTATTGAGATGGCTTTGCCTGTCCGTCCGCACTCTTTTGTGTCCGCATTTTTTCTGTCCGCCCTCAGATCTTAAAAACTACTGAGGCTAGAGGGGGGTTGCAAATTGATATGTTGATCATCCACCCTCCAATAATGAGACATACCAAATTGCAGCCCTGTAGCCTCAGAAGTTTTGATTTTATTTAAGGTTAAAATTGGCCATGATCGTACGTCTGCTGTTGGTGCCAACAACGCAGGCCACCAGTGGGCCGTGGTTGAAAGTTTCATGGGCCACGGCCCATTCAGCATTAGACGCTGTGCCAAAAAAAACTCGATTGCGCCGAAGAAACTTCGGAGCATTTTTTACTTGTTTTTGTAAAAAATATTGATGCTTATTCACTTCAGCCTGTCTCCTTTGAAGAATAAACACTGAACGTTACTTCAGTATAAAGATGAAAAATCACTCTCTAATCAACCCTATGGGAAAACGCTGCGTGGGACAGACAGACGGAATCTTAGCAGCGCGCGGAGTGTGGCAGAGGGCAAAAATAAACCTAAAATAAAAACACAGCAATTTCATCCTCCCTCCACAGCGGAGACGCAATCTTGGTTCATCTCGCTTTTAGGGAACGAATGGCATCTGTGTCGCAATTTTCGAATTTCATGGGTTTTATCGTCCTTCTTTCTGTCCCTTTATCACGCTGCTCAAGCTCGCGATCTTTCTCATTTTTTGGTGAAATTTCGGGACCATACCTTTTTTTTATCTTTTTATTTTTTCACTGCAGAATATTTGGGGGCTTGTAAATTAGGATGATCTCGCACACACACACACTTACACACACAACACACACATATATATATAAATATAATATATATATATATATATATATATATATATATATATATATATATATATATATATATAAATATGTGTAATATGTGTATGTGTGTGTGTGTATATATATGTAGCATCTACAAGCGTATCCATCCAAAAGAAGAATTCAAGAAGTTAAGAGGGCATTGTGTTATTACAATCACATACATACACATATATAAATATATATATATATATATATATAAATATATATATATATATATATATATATATATATATATATATATATATATATATATATATATATATATATATGATGTATACGATGAATTGCTCAGAAATGCGACCGATATATACGAAATAATTTCCTCTAAATAGAATTTAACACCAGTGTAAAACTCCCACAAGCTGAAACCATCACCATGGCTACTGAACATCTCATTTTTCACAACGTGATAATCAACGTTATCTTTGTTTATTGCATGTATTTACTTGAAAAAAATTTACTCCGCCTCTTTAAAAAGTACTGGGTATCTTTTGCGAACATTTTTCAATAATCTTTAGTGTCACAGCTGAGCTACCATAAAGTTAAGCAGCATCCATGATCATTTCGTGATTAAACAGTGCTCAAAGATTCCACCGATTACCTGTGAGTACTATCACTCACGTGTGAATCTTGTAAAGCTTTCTTGTTATGCTTTAATGCTGGGACCAAAGACTCCCTCCGGATTCCCCGGAGGACAGTCTTTATTAGTCATATTCATTTGTTTTATTTTTGGAAAAAGAGACACACCACAGTTCCTGCTTTCAAAATCTCCTTGGAAACACGGAATTCATCCTGGAACCAATTGTAAGCCTCCGGAGCCAAGGATGGATTCCGTGTCTTTCTTCAAGGAGCTTTGGAAAGCAGGAACTTTGTTGGGTTTCCTGTTATAAAACTAAAGCAAATAGTTTGTCTAATAAAGGCTATCCTCTGGGAATTCCGAGGGGAATTATAGGTAACTGTTGGAGCTAGCTAAACAGTATATCTCAAAATCATCATATCATTTTTATTAGTGTTATGATAAGTTCTGAACACCTGCCACTTTTCCTTAAAACAGTAATTCCAAAGAACTATATCACTTGGGTGGTTTTTCATAGTTGCAAACAACGTTGTTAGTCTACAGTAAAACATACTGTTATCGGTCAAAACAAATTTTTTTTCTTTCTTCACAGAAACCAATGTACAGATATTATTTAATAGAGTGGAAAAGAGTTTTATTTAAAAAGATATGTCGCTTTAAAGGAAACAATGATTTCGTTTGAGGTCCGGTAATCTCAGAGCTTAGATACACTTGAAATGTTAGGCACTAAAGGTGAACTGAAATAAATTTCCTGTGTATATCCTTCCTTTCACACAAACAGAATTAGTCATTGAACTTTTTAGAGTTTGTTTATTTTTTGTTGAACATGAATAAACATTCAGTATTTTCTTCGGCGCAAGTTTTATAACTTTTTACATATATTCAGCTCCGCAGTCAGCTTATAAAATGTCAGTTTAATAAACCACCTTAAACAGTAGATTTTCTTTTCGGTTTTTTCTACCTAAGATATTTATCCAGGTACAGTCAAAAATGAAATCTCATTTAATTTCACGGCCAGATTACCCATTGATCAGTCATCGTCTTGTCATATGAATGGATGTTAATCTAATCAAACAACTAGTTAATAAAATAAAGGTAAAGGTTAGTGCTAAAGAAGATGTTTGGTATGTTCAACTGATGATTGAGGATGTGCGTTTGATCAAAAAAATTTAAATTATTAGCCTCAGAAAGATCATCAGCATCTGGAGGGAAACTTCCTTAAATATTGCGACTCCCTTTCGGACGTCCTGGATCCTGCCCCAATAGTTTTCATTTTAACAGAACATTCCTAAAAATCTTCCTCTAACACTAGCTGGACTGTCTTTTAATCCATCATTGTCGGCTATACTAGCCATTTTTCATATTTAAAAACAAATTCTCGGACCCTATCAGTGGACTGAACCCTCATTTCACTTTGTTCCAAACGAAATGTTTTTTATCCTGGATGTACATTTCGACTTCTCGTTTCAGTTCCATCTTCCAGGTCCTAAATCAATCCAAAAGAGATGAATCAGAAAGTAATTCAGTCCAGTTGGAGATTTTCTCCGTTGGAAAGTTTTACATACATTATTTATAATTCGAACGACCAAATTCATTTGAACTTAGGTTAATTAAAAATAAATTCGGGGACAAGGTCTTTTCTTTCGGGTTTAATCTTCACAGAGCCCCCCTTATATGATCGTTATGAATTAAGGGGAAATTTAGCATCCTGAGATTCATGGAAAAACGATTCAGTAACTGGTAGAACTATTCCTATTTCAGTAAGCAAACGCTGAAAAATAACACAATTGGAAAAAGTGTTTTGTAAAGAAAATGAATGTTCAGAGAAAAGAGTTTTTTTTTTTTTTTTTTTTTAATAATTACCTCTTAGAGGCGTTGATTTCAGTCTGATATAAAGGTAGTTTGGCCAACTCCTTGTGATAAAGGGTATTCTTAGTAACAGACAGGAATTTAAATCTTAATATATAAGATAAACAAGTAAATAATGCGCCAAAGTTTCTTCGGAGCATTCGAGTTTTCTGTACAGCCGCTCTGTATAATCAAGGCCACTGAAAATAGACCTATCTTTCGGTGGTCTCGGTATATTGCTATATGAGCCGCGGCCTATGAAACTTTAACTACGGCACGGTGGTGGCCTATCTATATCGTTGCCAGACGCACGATTATGGCTAAATTTACCCCCGAATAAAATAAAAACTAATATTGAGGTTAGAGGGCTGCAATTTGGTATGTTTAATGATTGGAGGGTGGGTGATCAAGATGCCAATTTGCAGACCTCTAGCCTCAGTAGATTTTAAGATCTGCGGGCGGACAGAAAACGTGCGGATAGACAAAGTGCGGACGGACAGACACTAAACACTGATCACAATAGCTTTTTTACTTTTCAGAAAACTAAAAAATTAACCTAATAAAAAGTAAGACTGAACAAATTGTTCCAAACGAAATGGTTTATCACGGGTCGATCCTTTTTGATTTTTTTTTTTTTTGAAAACGCCATTTAAAATCTCCGTTGAGACGGATTCTGGATTCATTCGAACGACCAAATCTATTACGCTAATAAGAGTCTATTGAGGTCTTTTCTAAAACATCAGAATCCGGGAATTTTCCAACTCAGAGATCGGAAAAAATCACTGATTATTTATTTTTGAAAGGCGTTGCAAATAGTGTTTTGTTTAATCCTTATCAAACTTTTTTTTGCAAAAATTTAATGATATGCCTGATATAAAGGAGTTTGTAAGTGAGATATTCTACAAACATGGTATTAAAAGATCTCTTGTAAAAAGAAAGAAAAAATGTTTAAAGTTTCTTCAACAATGACCTGTGCATTTTATACTACTGAAGGGTGACTGAAAAATGTCTCTGTGATGCTGTATGAATTTTAACCACGGTAATGGTTGCTTATATCGTTGCCAAATTATGGCTAACTTTAACCTTAAACAAATAAATCATTATGCAGATTGCAATTTTTTATGTTTAATGATTGGAGGGTGGATGATCAACATACATATAAACAATAAAACAGAGGAATGATCTATAATTCTTAGAAGACAAAGCCATCACAATATATCTTTATATAAAACTATATATATATATATATATATATATATATATATATATATATTATATATATATATATATATATATATATATATATATATATATATATATATATATATATATATATATATATATATGTATGTAACATATGTATGTATACATATGTGTATATGTATTGTATATATCTATATATATATATATATATATATATATATATATATATATATATATATCTGTATACATATGCATATATATATATATGTATATATATATATATATATACACATATTACCAGAGCCTAGCTTATGTATATCCTCCACATTATTATTATTATTATTATTTTTATTATTATTATTATTATTATTATTATTATTATTATTATTATTATTATTATTATTATTATTATTATTATTATTAGCATGGATAGCATTATCGAAAGAGAACGGTATTGGATGTAAAGTTTTCATAACCAGGAATGATATGCATGTGTAGCAGTAGCAGCTTTTGAATATGAATGAATATAATTAACTGAAGTGATGCTCATAGGGATTATTTTCCATTACGCCGACGCGAGAAAAACAGCCAATGTTATTTGAGCTTTCCAAGAATAATTAACACTCCGCTGAATGCGTTCTCCATTTTTTTTTTATTATTTTCTGGCCTCCGATAACTCCGTTTATAGTGGATGAATTTAATTGATAGAAGCGATGGTCTTAGGGATTATTTACCAGTATCCCGACGAGAGAAAAACAGCTGATGTTTTGTTGGAAGTTTTCAAGGCTAAATTAACAGTTTTGAATGTATTTTCCAGTGAGGTTTTATATTTGGCTTAGCGATGACTTCGTCTTAGTACATCTTTTTTCATAGGCATGATAATGTAACAATAGAAACATGATTCATAATTGATTATTTTGACAGTGAAGCATGAAAGGACTCAAGTCATTTTGTTATAACAAGAAACAATTTTAGAATGTGAAGATTAATGCTGCTCACATATCTTCAAAGGTCAGCAAATATTAATTAGTACGAATCACTTTCGATTTTATAACTAAAAGTGTGCACGTACAACAAGGGATTTAAATCGCTGTCAACACTCTTATAAAAAAATTGCATGTGCGATGCACTTTCAAAAGGGATTGTGATATTTGTAATGAAATGAGAAAACATAATGATTGCGCGTAGATACAAAGAGTTATGTGACTCAGTATTGTCACGATATTGTTTTATTAGTAATTCAGGAATACATTCAAGTAGTGTATATTAGTTGTCATATATATCTAAAGTTTTTGGATAATCAAGTTTATAAAAGTCATTAAATCCATCAATCAGCGATATTGAACAAATAAAATTGATTATTATTATTACTGAAATGAAGTAAACTCAAAACAGGAAGTTTTCATCGGACCCCATTAAGTGTTATGACAGAAGTAGTTTTTAGTTAATATTTTTATCGGATGTATTCAACTTTTCTTTACTAACAATATTGCGAATGGTAAAGAAATTCTTTTGCATTGTTACATATTTATCCTGTTAATATAATATATATATATATATATATATATATATATATATATATATATATATATATATATATATATATATATATATATAATATATATATATATATATATATATATATATATATATATATACATACATACATACATACATACATACATACATACATACATACATACATACATACATACATACATGTGTATACACACACAAATATATGTGTGTGTGTGTGCTTCTTGAATCAATTCCATTTTTACTGCATGTATTACATAACTTCTTATTGTTTATAATTTCCGTAATGTGCACTGCTATCACACGTAAGCTTGTGTGCGTATATGAGAGAGAGAGAGAGAGAGAGAGAGAGAGAGAGAGAGAGAGAGAGAGAGAGAGAACTAACCAGCCCATCGCGATTCCAGCAATAACCATGCAGGCCGAAACTTCAGCGGGACATATATTACCTTGCATGTGTAAACAAATTAATGTAAATATATATTCATACCTGTTATTAATATTCTCATAACAAAGGCAAAAATAACACGGTTATTGGAAAGTATCAAAATATTTTAATAGTGGAAGTAATATCGTTGGGTGCATTTGCATCTGGCAGTGTCGACAATATCCGTAATATTATGTTCATTGCCTTATGAAATAACAATCAGGTAATTACCCCGAACATTTAGTTTACAATTCGAGCAGAATTATTCCCTTAAAAACAATTCAGTTGCTTTCAGACAGATGCAGATGGCGACGTGAAATTTCTAGTGCTAGTATTTAGAAATGTACTAGAGACTATTTTTAAAGGAGGGAAATGTTACATGAGCATGACGTTTCTTACGGTGTACTCATGAGGCCTTTAAACGGAGAATTACGGAGAATTTCACTGGTAAAAAGTCAATCGTCAGTATAGGTGGAACAAAGACTTTAAATAAGTGAAATTATATATACCATGGTCTCCACAAATACAATGAGGTCATTACGGTACTGAGAAATGTGTTTATAGTGCTGTAAAAATGAAGCATTAACAGTAATTATATTCAAATATACTTAATATTCTAGCAGAGTTACTGACGTAATATGAATAACTGAAATAAGAGTTGGGAGCGATATTAGATGCTAGATATAATTTTGGGCTCCTTAGAAAAAAACATTTTGATGGTCATTAGAACTCTGAAAGGTAAAAACAACCACTGTATTTTATAGTTTAGTGCAGTGGTTCTTAACCTTGTCATCAACACGCCCCCTCTCAGAGTTGGTCCTTCCCTCCACGCCCCCCCCCCCTCGCATCTATGAGTAAAATTTACTCCCAGATTTTTAAAAAAAAAAAAAAAAAAGAAATGGGGTGTTTTTATTCTTTTGAAAATGAATTAGTGAGATACTCGACACTGCTTCTTAGCGACTCTTGTTAAGACAATAACGAATTTAATTAGGGAATTTTTCATTTTTCCGTAGGGCTCGCGCCCTCCTTGGAAATTGCTGGCGCCCTCCTAAGATGAGAACCACTGGTTTAGTGGGAGCAGTTGTACCATGAAATTTTTAAGGTTATTAGTCATATACTAATAAAAAAAATGAAGACTTCTGTCACTGCCATGTAGCACACTTAGCAAAATAAATGTAGTCTCAAAAATCTATTTAAATCAATCCTTCTACGGTTCATTTGGAGTGAAGTGAGTTGATTGGCAGTTTTTCTTTCATGTTTTCAGTGCATTTTTTTTATAGGCTATATTATCGACATAAACTCAGCTGTGCGTACAAATACCATTTTTGTTTGTTATCGAATACTTTGTCTAAACAGAAGACACCTAAAGGGTGCGCGCAGAAATAGGCAAATTATTCTGCCTTATGTATTTTTCGTGCATTCATACTTGTTCAAGAATATGCTTGCATTTGGTACACCTGGCTAACGAAGGGCATGACGATTATGGCATGCAATTCCCTGTAACACTACAATTAAAAGATCCTTAAAAAAAAATCTTCGTTTAAATAAAATTATACTATTAAGAAATAAAAGTTAAAATGTAATCTGTACAATATTCACTATATTAATATAGTGCAAAATCATTGTAATATGATAATACAGTATTAAGACCATAGTAAGCAAAATTGTACCTTTATCTAAATAACTTTGCGGCTAAACCACACATTACTCTAATAATTAACTTACTAAACTATTCCCTACCGTGGTTAGCTAGCTAACTACCCTTGTTCTTCTTTGATTCTTTCACTTATCTTGCCTGTCAAAAAAAAAAAAAATCCTTAAATAAAAATTCAAATCCTCAAAACCGCAAAAAAAAAAAAAAAGCACGACGCAGCCTAAGCACGGCAGTACGTCAACCAATCGCAGAGTCCGAACGTTCCTGCAACAGACCCAGCGAAAGTGGCACGCGGGGACGACGTCTTTACTGTTGGAAACTTTGACACTGACTATGGGCAGCGAGAGCTCTCTACTAGAATTTATGGATTCCGGACGCCGACTTATGGTACATATATTCGAGGCCACGAACCAGAGAATTGACAGGAGGCAGATGGCGGGGAATATAACGAGACTTAAAATGGTGACTTTAGTGGAGCTCATAAGGTCTGGAGGTCGTCGGCTTTAATCCTTGCCTGCCGGCAAAAATGGAGGGACGGGGAAATGGACAGGAGGACAGACAGACAGACAGACGGAGAGACTGGGAAACGGGTGGGGAAGGACTAGATAGGAGGGAGAGAGAGAGAGAGAGAGAGAGAGAGAGAGAGAGAGAGAGAGAGAGAGGAGGGGTGACTTAGAGTGCTTTGGTTTTCATATTTGTGAAGTAAGAAAAAAATTTTTTTTTCGAAGGCTTAAATCGTATCGTGTTTCTTTATCTAATTTATATTTACCTTTTAGAGAAATGTAATAAAATTAAGACCTCCAATTCAAATACATGTTGAATTAGGGGGTTATTCCAGCAGACTAAAAGTTGGGGAGATCACTCAGAAATAAAAATATTTTATCATATATATATTTTAGTTAAAAAAATATATATTTTTATATCATTCAACTACCTTATTTTCTTATATCTCCAAATCATAAACCAAGAGTAGGTAGTGGAACGGTCAGGCAAGAAAAAAAAAGTGTTGTACTTTATCAAAGAGTCAGCACCACGATTCTGACTAATGCGAATGTCAAGTTTTGGTTTCGTTTTAGTTAAGATATATGGTAATTCCCTCAATAAACATTAACTCACGGTAACACAGCAACTTGGAGAAATTAGTCATTCGAGTCCGGGTGCCATATTGCCTATAAACGTTTTATTCCGCCACTTTTTGGCAGTTTTCGTATTAATTTTCGCAATTAAATAGATGGTACAGTTGGCTGAGAAGGAACTGTTAAAAGGTTTTTTTTACGCTCCGCCTTATCTATAAAAAAATCACCAGATGCAGTAGCAAATCAGAAAAAAGTAATTAGTAAGTTTTGCATTCAATGTATATAACTCCTACTTCCTTGCATATAGTTTAATGAGAAGTGAGTTACTATCCACATATACACACACAACATATACATATATATATATATATATATATATATATATATATATATATATATATATATATATATATATATATATATATATATATATATATATATATATATGTGTATGTATGTATATATCTATATATATATATATATATATATATATATATATATATATATATATATATATATATATATATATATATATATATATATATATATATATATATATATATATATATATATATATATGTAAGGGCCTGAACTGGGGCTGGAAGTACACAACACGAGGGAAGAATTAGGAAAGGCATCCTCATCCTCTAAGAGTTTATTGTTGATGCCAACGTTTCGCGACACATCCCAAGTCGCATTTCCAAGGCTATGAAATATATTGCGAAAATGAGTTTCTAATGTTAAAATATTCTATGATGATATGTCATGACAACAGCTCTTTATGAGGTAAAAACACTTAAAACTAAACAATATGTTCATTAACAAGCACTAAAAATAAAAGGAGTTCATTAAAACATTAAAATAACCCACCTGAATTAAAGAAGGAGTGAGACTAACTTGAAAACATAACAAGAAAAAAAACGTGCTGAATTTTCTTTGGCGTGATCGAGTTTTCTGTACAGCCGCTACAGCGTATAATCAAGGCCATCAAAAATACCTTTCAGTGGTCTCGGTATAATGCTGTATGATTCACGGCTCATGTAACTTTGGCCACAGCCCGGTGGTGACCTATCCTATATTGTTGCCAGAAGCGTGATTATGGCTAATTTTTAACCTTAAATAAAAAAAAAACACTACTGAGGCTAGAGGGCTGTAATTTGGTATGTTTGATGACTGGAGGGTGCATGATCAACATACCAATTTGCAGCCCTCTAGCCTCAGTAGTTTTTAAGATCTGAAGGCGGACAGAAAAAGTTTGGACAGACAGACAGGTAAAGTGCGAACGGACAGACAAAGCTGGCACAATAGTTTTCTTTTACAGAAAACTAAAAACAAAGTAAGGAAAACCAGTTGCCCTTGCTAGGCGATAAACAGTTGTAGAGAAGATTGAGTGTTTAATGACGGTGGAGCCTTTTTTATGATTATCGATTCTAAGATAGTTAAATCTTTGTTGTTCTACACTTGGCCTAAGATGGATAAAACATTGCTATCAATATTAGTTTTACATGATTTTGAATAGTATCGTACATTTGATTGTTGAGGATTAGACAGCCTGTTACAGTTCAGTTCTATGGCTTACACACACACATACACACACACACACACACACACACACACACACACACACACACACATATATACATATATATATATATATATATATATATATATATATATATATATATATATATATATATATATATGTGTGTGTGTGTGTGTGTGTGTGTGTGTATAATATAATAATATATATATATAACAGGACCTCATTTATACTGGATATATATCTATTATATTATTAATAACAGGATATAAGACTGATGAAAGTTACAACCTTCCAGGGCTGACTGTCCTCATCATCTGCGTAGAACGATGAGGACAGTTAGTCCTGAAACCTTGTAACTTTTCCTGAATAAATATCACCGCTAGATACCATCCAGTTTAAATGAGTGTCCTGTTATTAATTGTATTAACGAATGGAACAATTTTGTAAGTGATAAAGTTTAAACACACACATGTATGTATATATATATATATATATATATATATATATATATATATATATATATATATATATATATATATATATATATATATATATATATGATAGTCAGTTCTGTCCCCAAGACCAATTCATGACTTATGTCAGTCCTCACAGCGAAATATCAGGATTTCATAGAGGCACACGTAACACAAAGCTACCCTCAATGTCTTGGCTCCAGGAAGTCGCATTCCACTGGGAGAAGAATGTTCGGAATTTGGTCAGGTGTCTTCAATAACGCAGCCAAGGACGGTGACAGCCTCGTGTTTCTGGCTCTCTTTTACCAGCTGTCAGGGCCGTCATATGTCGCCGCTCTTCTCAGCTGTTTTTATTTTATATTTTCTCATTTTACCGAGTTATTTTTAATGAAGGAGTCTTTATATGCAACTTGCCTATTTAGTGCTATGAGAGTAAAAGACAAGAGTTCGTGTCTATGACAAAAGAATGAAAATATTTTTCTTTTCTTTTCACTAATGCAGTGTTGTAAGTTATAGAAATGTTTATAGTTAAAGGGAAAAAGCGAAACATTATAAAAATATAACCTTGATGAACAATCATTCCTTAGCTGGCCTCTCTCTCTCTCTCTCTCTCTCTCTCTCTCTCTCTCTCTCTCTCTCTCTTTATAAGGTCTTATAGACAGAGCGCGGCCAGATGTCATTAGGACGCAATTCATCGCTCTTTTTCCATCTAACTGCAGAGCAAATAATGGAACTGGCCTCAAATATTCACAGACGTTGCTCGGAATGGCGGACCATCTGTGCCTCGTATTATTGTGCCATATGTTTCTATCTTTTGCACCATTTAGCTATTTATGTGTAACCTTTTTGCACCTTCTGTTCTTAGACTTGGCTCTCTTACTGTAATTATGAGTTATGCTATACGGGTAATACTTTTTCGCTATACTGTCTTTTTGACTTAACCTTCCAGATTTATTACGGAACATTTAAACACTAAATATGAAGTGCCCAACCTTCCAAGTAAGTCAAGACCACAAGTACTCTGATTCTTCTTATAGAAAATCAACTCTCCATGTATTACACAGACACCTCTGCCCAACTAATGCTTTCGTTATCACCGTCAGAGGAACTAACCACAAAGACATGGGCATGATCTCTTACGTCTTTGTTTTACGTAACATAAGAAATAGGAACATTTAATCATTGCAGATGTTTTTAATGTGAAGCCTTTTATCTGCTAAAGAAATGTAATTGTATTACATTTAACTTTCTGGAGATTTTTTTTACATAGACACTTACGTTGTACATAAAACATACAGTACGTCACTGAGTAGCAGCGCTTTGAATAACATTCAGTCTCACTTAAAAATATATAAATCGTTTAATTGTAATAACATTAGTTGTAATATAAAACTACCAATGACATTAAATTTGTATACCTCAGTATTTTCTGAGCCAAAATGTAAGAAAATCATTAAAAAAAAACAGAAAATAACGACTGTAGTTTATATCATATCTCGAGATAACCCAGAGGCCGAGGAGAATCTTTGATATTCCAAGGGGAAGCGAACCCAGAGGCTACACTGTCATACATAATTAACTCTCGATCCCTTGTTGGTCTCAGGCTTGCAATGCTCGTGCCTGGATTCACTGGTCTCTGAAATCTAAATCAGAGTATAAATGATGGGATGGAATTGCCGTTTCCACTGGGTAATACTACATGTTAGACCTTAACCGTAATTTAATTAGATAGATTATGTATGGCTCTACCCGGTCCAGCGTTCAAGCATACACATACATGTTATATATACATACATATGTGCATAACTGATCACAAAATATGTGGAACGTGATGAATATATAAATGAAGACAAAACCCACTTTCAACTTGTCGTCCTTTTACTTAACAGACTAAGTAAAGGATGACAAGTCAAAGTGCCTCATCACTCCACTGTTTCTCATTCTTCGTCGATTTTCTCTTATATACACACACACACACACACACACACACACATATCATATATATATATATATATATATATATATATATATATATATATATATATGTATGTATATATATATCTATCTATATATATATATATATATATATATATATATATATGTATGTATTATATATATATATATATATATATATATATATATGTGTGTGTGTGTGTTGTGTGTATATGTATACATATATAACTATATATACGGGATATAAATATATATGTGTTTGTGTGTATAGTTACTTATTTTCTTGATCAACTTACCCAATACAGGATATTTTCTGTACAGTTGTTTGAATAAATGAAATTCCACCTCTCGTGTAGAATTAACATTTCTCGCTTAAAGTTGGTAGCAACTGCTCTTAAACAACAGCAAACAGTGTGAGAAAGTGGTTGTATTCTAAACGCTGTATACATTTCTACATTTGATGACTCATGCAATCCTAGTTCTTATCCTTTTTGTTTGGAACATTTTTTTAGTATTCTTTTAAAAACGTCACGGCAAAGGTCGTCACATCAAGTGTGCATCTGTAGATAACAGTTTAGATACATCTCTCTCTCTCTCTCTCTCTCTCTCTCTCTCTCTCTCTCTCTCTCTCTCTCTCTCTCTCTCTCTCTAGCTGTTGGCTATATGACGCTGCTATCTTTTCTGAATTTGGATCAGCACGACTACGTTAGAATCACCACACAAAGACACCGTGCTGAAAAAATCGAATGTGGGGATTAAATTGCTTATGAACTGGAAACATTTTAGTGGTATGATATACTCATCATCATTTTTTTTTTTCAGATAAGGGTTACACAAAAGTGTTTCAGTGATTCAGTGAAACGTAAATGTTATAGAAGGAAAACATACTGACCTGGCAATCTGTTAATTGAAGAATATTTAAGAGCCTCGAACGAGACGTTTTCAGTATTTTATTGGACATATAACCACGAGTGATTGTTTTTTCCTTCTGATAGTCAAGATGATTTACTGTGCAACATATTTCTTAACTGAACTGAAGTTAATTTTATGGGACCTATGAGGCCACTCAGTGCTGAAACTGATAAAAGGTTTTTTCAGGAGGAAAAGCTTGCTTCATTGTGAATCAATTGTTAGTTAGGAGAGGGTGGAAAGTAAGGTGAAGAAGAGAATTTACAGTAAAGGGAACGAAAATGCTTGCAGCTAGGGGGGCAATCATCCTGCAAAGAACAAGTTGACGGTTTAAAAGGATATATTAATGGCAAATCATCCACAGATGATTTACAAGTGAGCATGAGATTAGATTTAATTTTGCACCATTTACTCCGGAGAGATCGCCGTTTTCATGAATTAAAAGATTTAAAATTATATATTTCAGATCAAACAATCATGATGAAAGGGTTACGAAGATAAACGTCAATAAATTCAAAATGAAGTTGATATAGGCTATAGTAGGCCCTTATTTGTTTGGTGCTGTTTTGAGTGTTAAAAAGATTACCTCAAAACTGGTAAATATAACTTGACGAAATTTGGCAAACTTATCAGTCACGCGACATTTTCGGGTTGGCTAACACTTGGTGAAAGGTCACCGGTCAAGGGCACAGGATTTAGGCGGCTTTAGTGCATCAGAAGCAACTACATATTATATTAATTATATTTTCAATATACTAAAGCTAATTGCTAAGTTGTGCGCACATGATGAGTATTAATGCTCGCTCATTCTGTCCATTTATTCTGTCATTCATAATTGCAATTCCATTATTCAAGGTTGACCTATTTTAGCCTTTAAAGGTTGAAAGACCAGGTCACAAATATGCCATAATGTTCATGGTTCATTCGCCCATATCTCGAGTGGCTTTAGAGAAAACAGTTTCATTTTGGATATTATTGCAGTAACAGTTATTTTATATTTTTCAGAATGATGAACCAATCTCAGACGGCAATAATAATCCAAAAATACTTTTACAAAATGCATTAGCTGTGAGTGATTAGAGAAAAGTATATATAAATAAATATAATTAAATAAAGGAAAATACAAATATCCACAGAAATAGATGAACCATTTGAAAAATAAACGCAAAAATTCGAGTGAAAACGCCTGGACGTTAAAAGCAGCGCCAGAGGATTTATCACAAATCACGAGCAAAAGATAATTATGCAACGAACGACCCAGACACCAGACTCCCCAAATTCAGTGCTTCAACACGTACGTTAGACAGCGAAGTTTGGCGCATGCGCCGAGGCGAGAAGGCGGCAGAGGAACACCTATTGATTGTCTTTGCGACATCCCATTTCGCTGTTTGCCCAAGGCGTCTCATACGGATCCTTTGTTATTCTGTCCTGACGTGACCTTTGTCGATCTGCATAAAAGGGGCGTAAGTCATAGGCAGGAAGGGAATTATTGATATTTATAATATTAGTATCTACGCAATTGTCTGCTACCTCTTTTAGTTTACTGAGATATAAATTTTCAGAATTTTCTGTACTGTCTTTTTACGTTTGTTTATCTTATATTTACATTTATATATATATATATTATATATATATATATATATATATATATATATATATATATATATATATACATGTATTATATATATGTATGTATGTAAATATATATATATATATATATATATATATATATATATATATATATATATATATATATATATATATATATATATATATATATATATATATATATATATATATAATATATATATTATAATATCTCTTGATGAGGTAATGAAAAATATTTAGTATCGTTTTTTCAGCTCTGTATGTAGGCAACATGCAGATATTCTGGGGAAAAATTCCGTTATTATCATGCAGAGACAATAAAAGTAAAATATCACCGAGCTAGTATTATGATAATCTTTAACAAAATCAAAATTTTTTTTGCTTTCTTATTCACTCATCTCTTCACAGATTCACATAAATTAGTAGATTCAGGATACCGAGAATAAAGAGGAAAAATATAATTCCATACAAACCTAATTATTAATTTTGCCAACATATCCTCTTCGACATATGACTGACTCATTGATTTTCATTTCATTTCCAATTGCATCTCCTCCGCGATATCTGGAAATGAAGTCCATTCTAAAAGAAAGACTGGAACCGAGGGGAGATGAATACCTCCCCCTTTTTAAAACTGGAATAAAAGGCCCGACGTATTCCGCGATATTTCATCCTATGAAAAATGTCGGCCCGGCTTTTTCTCTCCTCCACCTTTCCTAAACACTCAGAGGGTAAACAAAGGACAAGAGAAAAGAATGAAGGAAAGCAAAGGCCTCCGGCCCATTATGTGTTTCTTACTGCTTGATGAGACAACAAAACTTTCTTTGAAAGAGTTGTCAGATATCTTCCTCCCGCCCGGCCGCTCCACGCAGCATTTCTTGTTTACCTCGCAGTTCTCTTTTTTTTTTTTTTTTTTTTTTTTTTTGCGTTTTTATTTATATATTTATTTATTTTTTTGGTTCGTCTTCTCGTTCATGTATCTAAATAATTGTTTCAGGGGTCGACGGGTTTGTTTCTCCGTGTGGTGATGCATCGTATGAAGCGTGATATAATGTTGCAAGTTAACTTTATCACTAAAACCATTGCTCTGTGCATTAATACAATTGCTAGCAGGACCTCATTAAAACTGGATGGTATCTAGCTGAGGTATTTATTAAAAAAAAGTCACAAACTCTCCGGGACTAACAGATGCCATCCAGTTCCAATGGGGTCCTGTTAGTAACAGTATAAGACTAAACGTAAAATTTAATTATATAAGAATTAAGCTTGTTACTCTGAAATTACTTATTCTGGTCATAGCTGATGCCAGGTAATTCCTAATGTATTTGCTCTTAACTATATTTTTCTGAAGAAGATCCAAATGTAATTCCTCATTAAAGGATGAACATTTACTTATTTTTGTTTAATTTTGAATAAATTCTGAACCACCGAGAAATACTGAATTTCTATTCAAAAATGAAATACAGTTAGACACCTACGCGTATATCAGCAGTTGACAGAAAAATGTAAAGCGCTACTAATATCGTGTTCTCGGAATTAATTTGCGTTTGGTAGACACCGTGCGAGATAATTATAATACATGAAACATAATCGTGGAGTTCTTCCATTTAAAAAAATTTTTTCGGGCTACCATAGACTATAAGCACGGGTCACATAAGCAGGTAATTATATTTTCTGTTCCGTTAATGTTATGCAGTAACTAAGGAAAAACTGTGTGTCACTATTAGAAATTATGATGCTGGTTTTACTAACTAAGCCAGAATATCATTATATAATATATATATATATATATATATATATATATATATATATATATATATATATATATATATATATATATATATATATATATATATATATATATATATATATATATATACACACATAAAACATACATACACACACACACACACACACACACACATATATATATATATATATATATATATATATATATATATATATATATATATATATATCTTTAATGAATTTCAGGGGTATGTCAAAAGGCAAATATAAGAATTGGTATACACGAAATCTTATTTAAACAAACTTATGCCTAAACTGGCTCATTAAGGGAGAGGAATGCTCGCTTTCTCTGATGGTGAAGGAAATCCATTAAAATGTGAATAATATTCTAATAGCTGAAAAAATAATCAACAACCAACTACTTGGTTCACCCAGGTCCTAATATGGGTGGAGATAAAATTTATGTGCTTGTTTTATGTGAGTACATTAGGGTCTTGAGGACATACTTGGACGACAGCAAATGAGTGTTTGTTTTTGCACAGTGTTTTGTGGTTCACTTAAGATCCCTGCAGTGGTGTAGTGCCGTCAGTGCTCCTCATGCGGTGCACTGTAGGCATTCCTTAAGGTTCTTTGCAGCGTGCCTTCGGCCCCTAGCTGCAACCCCTTTCGTTCCTTGTACTGTACTCCTTTCATACTCTCTTTCTTTCATCTTACTTTCCAACCTCCCCCAACAATTGACTCATAGTGCAACTGCTTTGAGGTTTTCCTCCTGCTACACCTTCCAAACCTTTCACTGTATGCAGACTTTTTCAGCGCTGAATGACCTCATAGGTCCCAGTGCTTGGCCTTTGGCCTAAATTCTATATTCAGTTCAATTCAGTTCAATTCACGTAAGGTATTCAACAAATTGATTCGGAAAAATTGTGAAATAATGAACCTAAAGAGTGTTATTAATATTAGTTTCTACTAACTTTCTATGCATCGTCATCTGTTTAAAATAATATACTTCTCGCCTTGCGTATACATGTGCATGCAAGCTACACAGTATGTTATCGTAGGTCTAATAGTAATTAAATGACAGTTCAATAAACCCCATTTTAAACATTCAAACACTACAAAGACATTTCTTCATCCCCCTTGCTTTAACATCTCACTCCCAGCAAAGGCACAAGAAGGCGAGTGGTGCATTCCCTCATTTAATATTCTTGGAATTCTTTTTCTGAGTCCCGGCGAAAATGGTTTTCCGAATTTGGAAGCTGGGGTCCGTCCCTGCTCATCTACTGAACCCATTTGGCCACCGCGGCCTTATTTAGCTCCCAAAGTTTCCTGCTGCCATTAAATAAGACTCGAAGGGAGGCCACATCGGTGATGCAATTTTTCCTCTCCCAGTTTTACCGTCGCTTTTAGGGGAACATCCACATCAGTGGCGATAAAACCTTCGGCCTTTTCTGAATGCATTTCACAAAAGACTGCTCGGCCTGGCTTTTCCGTTTGTGTTTCTTCCATGTTATCTCGGCACATATAGGTTTGCATTCTGGAAAACATACCTTAACTTTGATTAGTGCTGGGCCACATAAATTTGTTATCAGATGCCCACTAAAACATTTTAAAAATCTGAGAACGTCAGTAGGTAACTAAGCTGTGTTGTGTGTTCGATGAGGTATGAATATCTTCTCATTAATGTTGCAGAATAACGGCGAGGTGGGTCTTAGAAACGAACTTTGTGTCCTTATTGAACAAGTAAATTACAAAGAAGAATCTCTATGATCTTTAAGCAAGCACTGCTTTTGGTGGTTTTTTTAAGCAAGCACTGATTAGGGGGCCACTGCTTGGGGTAACACTTTAGGCCAGCACTGCTAAGGGTGGCACTTGAAGAAGCACTGCTTCGGGTGGAACTTTAGACAAGCAATGTCCAGGGTATCAGCTTTACTGAATTAAAGGAGCCTTGAAAATTCAACGTTATCAGTATACCAAGGGGAACACTAGGTCGATATTTTGATGAGAAATTCTATATTCTTCGTATTGGTTTTTCCCAAGCATATTTTCTTTGTCACTATTCGTCTCGAGCATCTATAGCGATTGTGAAGTGGCATTCAATTGATTGTGTAGGCTGGCTGCCTCCAAACAGTTCAGAACAACATTGACTTATATATTCTTTAATGTCCTTCTGTATAAAAACAGTCGTTTTTGTTTATTCTTCGTTAGTAATGCGTTATGTTGCTTTGTCACATCTAATGTATCCTATATTCTGTACGTTTATAAATTAGGATTTTCCAATTTTCTCTTTTCACTTTCATAAAAGTTTTTCTAATAGTTTTGAATATCATTAATGGCGTCTGAAGGTACTAAAGTGTATATTATGTATATAATATAACCATATATAGGTATATATATATATATATATATATATATAATATATACAACATATATATATATATATATATATATATATATATATATATATATATATATATATATATATATATATATATATATGTGTGTGTGTGTGTGTGTGTGTGTGTGTGTGTGTGTGTGTGTGTGTGTGTATATGTATGCGTGTTTAATTATATGTATATCGTCAATTGTATAAACCACTCTGGAAGCAATTCTACAACCTAAACTATTTTAATTATGGCTTGATTGTGGCACCAGTAAATGTAATCTGATAATATTAATCCTACTACTGTACGATGTTTAACTAGCAAAGCATTAAAAAAAAAATCTTCCAAACATCAGGAAAACCAATGCAAGTGACAAATTCTAGGGTCAAAAACACTGGGATTAAAGTGAAGTATAATTCTATAACGCGAGATTTCGTTTCCTGTTTTTATTCCGGCGAAAACTTTTTCCATTTTCCCTGTCTCTGATTCACATGCTTTACACTCCGCTTGTGACTGGTTTACGATTCATATTTTACAATTCCCTGAGAACCTGATTCCTTTATATATCTAAAAATTTATTCATTTCCATCCATCGCGCCGAGCTACGAGGACACGTCAAATCATAATGCAAGGTAGATGTTGCCTTTCCATTTTCAGTTATTTGACGCGCCGTAGAGAGCGTGGCCTATTTTTATTCATTTAGGTTATTTCACATTTTAGGGCGTAGAGCTTCATATTATTGTCCGAATATTTATCATCAAAGCAGCTCATATGCGTTAAAATGGTCGCAATTTTCCGTACGTGAAAATGTTTCAGGGCGGAATGTAATTTAGTCGGGAAACAGCGCATGTAGATTAATGATTGATATTACGTTGCTTTCACCGTACTAAATTCCTTTTAATCCCTTTGAATAGCGGAACTGTTACGCAAATGGAACTAGGTCGGTAAAAGCCATTGATATCTTTTCTTTACTGCTCACATGCACCTCTTTTATTACAGCCGTTAACTTCTTTTGGTCGTTTTCAAATATTCTTTTTGACAGCCAAACTAAAACTGTTTTGGTTATTCCATTTTGTCATAGCTGTTATAGCCTATGTTGGTTCTGTCTAAACATTTATTATTAGATGATATGAAGTACCAATTATCATTTACCCTCAGTGTAGGATGACAGCTAAAGTACCATTATCATTTTTTACCCTCAGTATAGGATGACAGCTATCCTATACATTCAACCTAAAAATATTGATATCACACTTAAAAATGAAATTGAAAATTTATCCCATGGGAAAGCTTTGACAAGACACAAAATTATACAGGAAAGCTTTGACAAGACACTAATATAAGAAAATTATATCACATGGGAAAGCTTTGACAAGACACTAATATAAGAAAATTATATCACATGGGAAAGCTTTGACAAGACACTAATTTAAGAAAATTATATCACATGGGAAAGCTTTGACAAGACACTAATATAAGAAAATTATATCAAACTAATATAAGAAAATTATAAAACTTTTACAAATTATATCACATGGGGAAAGCTTTGACAAGACACTAAATTATCACATGGGAAAGCTTTGACAGGACACCAGTTTAAGAAATTATATCAAACGGGAAAGCTTTGACAAGACACTGATTTAAGAAAGGGTGTATCAGAAAATTGAAAATCACTAATTAAGAAAATTGTATTACACAGGAAAACTTTGACAAGACACTAATTTCAGAAAATTATATCAAACAGGAAAACTTTGACAAGACACTAATCAAGAATCTTATATTATTTCAAGGCCATCATTGTTATTTAGATAGATTTTGCCAGTAAGCTTAATTGTTGCTCAGGAAAACCTTGTAAATCAATGTCTCTCAAAATCTTATCATATTTAAGCGTCTCATTGTTATGCAGATAGATTATGCCAGTAAGCGTTATTGTTGCTCAGGAATTATAGATCGTCGAAATCAAGGCAAGAAAAACCTTGTGAAATCAATATCTCTTGTACACGATATCTTTACCAAACGAACTCCTGGACGGTACCTGCACTACAGGAACATATAAAGTTAAATTTGTCTCGAAAGTGCACAATTCCGTTACTAAACCGTGAAATGGCCATTCATTCCAGCTGTCAGTAACGACAGCAAATGAAAGTGAATACTCCATTTCACTCTAACTAAAAGAATACCTTTAAAGGTAAAAATGAAACTGAAAACGGCCGAAATAAAAGAGACGCATTGCACAAGCCCTGTGTAGCATTTCTACTCCGTAGGATATAAAAAACAAAAATGCAATGATATGGCTGACTATTACAGGGACAAGTTCCATTAGCGTAACAGTCCCACAATTCAGAAGGATTAAAACGAATTTAATTCAGCGCCGTGAAAGTAATATCCATCATTGGTCAACATGCGCTGTTTCATGCCTAAATTGCATTCCGCCACGGATGAAAGAATTCCATCAATAGAAAATACAATTTTAACCTACATGAGCTGGTCCGCTGTAAAGCCTGGACTAATATAATAGATCGACTGACTGACTAAACTGTAAGGGATGTTTTAGAAGCCTGCGATTTGCAAATGTTTTTGGAGAAGATGTTTCTCTGTCCATCGCGCCACGTTTTAGGAAGATTAAAAAAAAGGGTAGGAGTGAGGAAATTTACTAAAACTTCTCAGAGAGCTGGGAAGGTGAGAACCTACGTTATTCTTCCACAAAGAGAGTACACTTTCTCACCACGAAAAAAAAAAACAATTTTGAGTTTATCTTAATGGACACATAGCTATTGCTTCTCAGCAAAGTAAGTTTTGTTGCCTAAAACGAATGCAAGCATATAAACAAATTCATACATACATGTTAGTCTTTATTTGGCCAAAGATTCGTTGTCCATTTTTTCTGTATTTAGGATAACTGTTTTTATTTACTGATAAAAGGACAGTCCAAGTTTTAAAAATGTTTAATATTCATTACAAAAACTAGTTTATCAAGCACAGTATAGTAAAAATTGTCTCGGTAATATCATTGTTTTTATATGGAGCTTTGTGGCTATACAGATCGATAAACCTCTTGTCAAATAAGCTTTTATGGTGAAATCTGTCCAGAATTATGACAAATACATGTAACAAATTTACAAAATATATCATCCACTTATCCTTAAACCTACTACAAAGGCACTGAAAATGCAAGTAAAAAACTATTTTTCGAAGGTCCTGTAATCGAGCGAGTTAAGTGAAACAGGAAGCTATTACTATACAAATACACACACACTCACACACACACACACACACACACACACACAGAGTGGAAGTAATTGCAGCCATCAGTTTGAGAGGCTATCTTAGTCAATCATCAAAATTGATAAAAAAAAAACCTTAAAACCTATAAATTCCATTTAGAACCTATTTTCATATTCATAATTTTTTTCCTATACAGTTTATGACCTTTCAAAACGGAATTTTATTTCACTCTCTGGCTCTCTGACTGAATGCAGTGGCGTAGGCTATAATTATTCGCGATTTCGAAATCAAGAGTCTTTGTCTCTTTTTTGTGATTAAGTAAAACTCTTTCTCTGATTTATCCCTTGGCATCCCTGTTCGTGAAGGCCCGATAGAAGAGCTTCAACAAAGAAGCTACTGGATTTTGCACACTCCATTACTGTATGTTTAAACAGAAAAAGTTTTCTTTTGTTTCCTTTTTTCTTCTCTTCATATGTCTCTCTTCCTCTCTCGAATATATAAAGGACAAAAATGGGTTTTTAGTTGCGCGGTGAACGCTTGGATTGCATCTGTTAGGCCAGTGGTTTGCTCCTGATCTACTACTCACCTGATCTCCTATCAGGAATTGATATCATAAAGTGGGCTATTAACAACGTCCATGAAGAATTGCAGAAAGACAGGTCCTACTCAGTACAAACGTGAAAAAAAAAAAAATAAAAATACAGTGTATATATATATATATATATATATATATATATATATATATATATATATATATATACATACAGTATATATATATATATATATATATATATATATATATATATATATATACACATACATGCATACATGTACACGTGGTCAGGTCGGCAACGTGACCTCGTTGTGATTATGGGACATGGTTCGTTTCTCACTACTGGACATCATAATTGCTTCAAATTTCTTGCACTTAGACCTCAGGGCATTTAGATATATATATATATATATATATATATATATATATATATATATATATATATATATATATATATATATATATATATATATATATATATACATACCGAGAGACATTAACAAATATCTGGAAAACAAGAATGTTTTCTTAAACAGTTTATAAACCCATTACGTGATGATCATATTTTTTAATTTCTTTTCTTTCTCGCGCTGAGTGACTACAATTTACTAACACTTATCTTTAGGAAAAGACCCTGGTAGGTTGGTAATGAATTTACTTACGTAGCCATAGGAAAGCTGAAGTTTTCTCTATGATTAAAAGCTAGAGGAGTAGAAATGATTAATCAGATCACCACTATACACAAAAGGATTGAGATCAATATGATGTACTGATGACTATAGATTTTCATAAACATGAATTATGATCACAGCTAAACACATATTCAGCGTGTATAACCCATCGTTTATTTTCTTCTTCGGTGTCATTTGAACAAGAGCGACCATTCAAACGACGACGACCTGAACCCACAAATTGATTTCCTTCTCTCTGAAACCGGAAACACCCTTTCACGGTATCTTTGTAAGCCTTTAATGGAAGAGAGATGGGAGATGGAACGGTGTTGCAGTAAATCTCTTAACACCACCTATGTTGAATCCCGGATTTGCCCTCCACTTAACCAGATATTGTTGGAAAACAAATAACAAAATCAACAACAACAACAACAACGATAACAACAACAGCTAAAGCTTCAGTAAAAGCTAGAACATCTCGCAGGAGTATCAGAGAGCAACAGATCTCGAGAAATTCTGAAGTAAACTTCAAAGTGGAAGATTTCAGAAACAAATTTTTCTAATTCTTTTTCTCTATGTATTGACTTAAATATTCGTCATTTTATATACATCATCTTTACATATTCTTAATTATATATATATATATATGTATATATATATAGTTTATTTACATATATATATATATATATATATATATATATAATAATAATAAATATATATTGATTTATATTTATTATATAATTTATCTTTTGCTTATTATCCACGCAAGGATATATATACATGATTAGCATTACATTCAGTAAGAGGATACATATAAATAATAATTTTATATTTATTTGTTTATTTATATATATATATTAAAGAATTCCTATATAAAATATAATATATATATATATATATATTTTTTTCCAGGGGCAGAAAAATTTGCTTATTATCCACGTCAAAGCTGATGGAATAATGATTAGCATTACATTCAGCTACAAATAGGGGTAAAAACCCACAGTGAATAATAATTTCAGTAAGGACATGGGGTTGTATTTACCCATAGGATTAATAAGAATTCCCTTATAAAGATATTGTGGAACAGTTGAAAAGAAAAGTGAGTTATTGGAATAATTTCAAGGGCAGAAAAATAAAGCCGCATTAATATATTTCTCGTCAGTCAAAATGACCTGAGGGAATCATTCAAAAGCAATAACTTTGGAGCTACAGATACTATAAAAATTCACTTTCGATTAGCATAATTTTATGAGGATCCTAGTCAAATTAGTGAGAACGCCTTTGAACTGATACATTTAGATATCCCAAATGGAAGTACGCATTTCTGATGAAATTCAGAACTTACGGTGAAAGTCACATTCCTATTTCCATTTTCCACGTAGCAAATGAATATATATTCATATATATCATTATAGTCAAAATGACCGTTGATAAAACTTTAACATCAACTTCCCTCTGGAAATAATATATTCTCATATGTTGGATATTGAAGGGGAATATTTCATTTTAAGTTAGCATAAATCGATGAGAAAATCACTCTGTCAAAATTAGTCAGAGACTATTTTGAACTGATTTATTTAACCAGCAAGTGATATAATATAATATAATATAATATATACATACACACACACACACACACACACAATCACGGTGATGTGATAAAAAATCATATATATATATATATATATATATATATATATATATATATATATATATATATATATATATATATATATAGATAAGAGAGAGAGAGATAGAGAGAGAGAGAGATATATTGACCGGGTGATTGTTAAATAAAAGGATTTATAAGCAACGATGTAAGCAGCTATTCTAGTTTAGTATTTATCTAAATAAAATTTTGATGATGTTACCACAATGTTGCCGGATTATAATAGCATCATCGCCACCATGATATGAGGAGACCAATGGTCTTCAGCAGACCCATACACTGTGCATATTAAAACAAATTTGAGAGTCAAAGATTGTTTTAGAAGAGCTTGAACCTCTGCTTCTCTGGGTTTGGGGAGTACGAAAGGGTGGGTCTGCCTAGTGTTTTAAATGCATAAATAAGGCAAAATAAATAAATAGAAATATGCATCGTGGAAAAATATCGACATCATAGTACAGACTCAATGGATACGCTTTTTTTGAAATGACAATGGGCAGAGGGAAAAGTGCAATGATTCTTATTTAATCTCCAGCCTTATTTGTTTACTTCTACATCCAAACTTTGATTCAAATTTTGAGCAAATATGTCACATTTTGTAACCAGCAAAGTTAATCGCACATGTAATCTGTAAAACTAATTGAAAAGGTTATTTAAAATAAATATACTGTAATATATGTAACTATCGAGAAAATAGGTATTCGTACAAAGTTTGAATTTCAGAGCGCAGCCTAACATACAAATTGATATTAGTAGATGCTCTCTCTCTCTCTCTCTCTCTCTCTCTCTCTCTCTCTCTCTCTCTCTCTCTCTGTTTGTATCTTGAGTGCGCTGTGCCCTTGCATGAAAATTCAGACAACCCATTTGCAGACAGCTTTGAAAACTAATCCTACCACTCAGTCTCCCAAGCGTCACATTAGCAGGAGTTAAATATTTGAGGCAAAGGATTATGCCCCAAGAATTAGGGCTGGAGAACCGTATGTGGAAAGGTTACAGCTTCTTCCTTTTCACTTTTTTTTTTGTGGGGCTCTCTCTCTCTCTCTCTCTCTCTCTCTCTCTCTCTCTCTCTCTCTCTCTCTCCTGGTAAGCTTTTTAGCTTTCCAGCTTCCTCCTTGTTCAGTGGTGTCATACCACTCCAGGTTTTTTTTAGATATAAGCATTGGGATATAGCAGAACATCGGCCCATATAAGAAAATTTGGGCAGGTGAGATCATAATGCAGGTTTCTATTAATATATGAAGTTAAGCACCTCAGAACAGGTTATGTTACCGAGAATCATCTGGCATAAATGTTTGTTGTGTATGAAGGTGATCTACTTGGAAACTAGTCCAAAGTGAAAGACTCATTGATATATTCAAAAGCATTGTAATTTATTTCACTGACGATCAGTAGAATTTTCTTTTTTATTTGGTAAAGACAGCTTTAAGAATTTTAGACAGTAACAGCAGTAAAATAGCTAAAATCATGCTAAACAACAAAACAGTTCATCTTCAGTTACCAGTTATGTTTAGGTAGTAATACAGATTTAACTCTTGTCATTAATTTCCCCAAAAACAGTGTATAGACACACATTACGTATAATATACACATACACATATATATATATATATATATATATATATATATATATATATATATATATATATATATATATATATATATATATATATATATATATAATGTGTGTGTGTATACAACCAGAGAGACTGTGAATGGTAAGCCGTTCTTTATGTAAGTTGCTCTGAGCACTACATCTATTATCAATATTAGATACTTTAAGCACTAAGCAACACATGGTAAGTTGGTGCCGAGGGGGAGTTATGAGGAATTTCTTGTATTGCCAACGGTGCGTCGTGTAAGAATCACTGTAAGTAATACAACACAGTAAAGAATTATTTCTTTTCAGTATATCTGCGTTGCGTAGCAGAATTAGGTGAAGTAACTAGCATGCTTCATTGTATATAAGACGTAATGAATGCTTAAGAATGCATTTTAATTCAGATAGGAAATTATGAGTAGTCCTTACAGAAAAATGTGTAACTTTTGAGATGCTTGTTACTCTTTCAAAAGAATATGTAACCTTTGAAAAGGAAAATGATTTCATTAAAACCATCCCTTCAATCCAGGAAGACAAGAATGAACAGCTGTCTTTCTCTCTATTGTATGTTCTCTTGGAAGTAAATAACGATGCGAATTATAGGAAAGCAATATAAAAAATGACCTCGTATATTAGCCTTAAGGCTACATGTCTATATTGATTTTGGTATTGCTATAGTCACTTCTATTACTTATTATAAAGATGCTATCGCTTTTGTAGATGTGACCCATTTGCTTTATTAAAAAATAGTTTTTTGCATATTTCTTTCCAGATTCATGATACGAATACTTTCAGTGCTTCAGTATTTCCTTATCTTTACGTGTATATATAAAATATCATTGTTATAAGAAAACAGCCTCTTATGGAAAGGCATAGGCGACTTTTAGTTTTCTGTAAAAGAAAACTATTGTGCAGGCTTTGTTTGTCCGTCTTCACTCAGATCTTAAAAACTACTGAGGCTAGGGCCATGCAGATTGATAAGTTGATCATCCACCCCCCAATCATCAAACATACCAAATTGCAGTCGTGTAACCTAAGCAGTTTTTATTTTATTAGAGGGTAAAGTTAGCCATAATCATGCTTCTGGCAACGATATAGGATAGGCCACCACCGGGCCGTTGTTAAATTTTCATGGGCCGCGGCTGATACAGCATTACACCGAGACCACCGAAATATCTTCGGAGCATTTTTTATTTGTTTAAAATGTTTTTTTTATATTTTATTCGTAAACTGTCATGATTGTAATCCAATATGCTTTATTTGTTGTAAGCAAGGTTCTCTTATTGTCAAGGTTAGATAGGTAAATTCCATATTTGCACCACACACGAAGTAGTCCTCTCTCTCTCTCTCTCTCTCTCTCTCTCTCTCTCTCTCTCTCTCTCTCTTTATGCAGGATTCAGCCCATGAATGACATTTATTGGCATTACTGCGGTCACTCATCTGGTTAACGTCAATCTTGCTAATCACCGTTGATTTGTTAGCTGGCCAACAGGAAATTTCTCGCGAAGTATGATGTCGAAATTGTTTTTAATGCCGTTTGCATTTGAATAAATCATAGCTAAGAAAGTTTATTATTAGATCTTTATAGAGATATATTTGAGATAATGCCTATATTATGAATGTAGTCGTTAGTGATAAAATGATAAAGTTTTTTGAAGAATTTCAGTTAAATAGAAGCATAAAAAATTAGCTTTTGTATACTTTTGAGCTTGAGACTGTTTGTATTGCACACAGACACACACATATCTATCTATCTATCTATCTATCTATCTATCTACTTATAGTTTATATAAGATCAGTGTCATTATGGCCAGGCTATCTAATCAAGATTCAAAAAAAGAATAATGTAGTAGATACTGGAGTAATGTTTTTCAGTGTTGTAACCTGAATATCTGTAAAATATGTTTCTAAATAACCTATAGAAAATAATCCAGGAAATATACAGATAAAAGTGTCTGAACTGGGACAGAAAAAATTCTCGGGAATGACTCCTGGAGTCACTCAACTTAACTAAATGATAGAATCGGTTTTCATTTATGTTAACAAAATCAAATAATTTATAAGATATATCAGTTAGTGACTGAAATGTAGAAAAGAAGAGGGCTTCCGGCCAAAGAAATAATAATGACTTCATCAAATGAAATTCCATTGAAATTACATGAATGGGAGATGCGTAGACAGGTCGTTATCACATCGAAAAACACGAATGAACACCGTTATTGCGTCAGAAGCAGTCAGTGTTGAAATGACGAGAATCCCAGACATAATCTTATCTGATAAAGAAAGATTATAAATAGAGAGATTGCCATCATTAGCCAGAGGCTTCCGTGAGGCGTAAAGGCCAGATTTTGTCAAAGGCCTTTGTTCAGTCAGAACGGGGGAAAAATTCTTCAATGTGCCTTCAAGGTAATGAGCAATTACCAGGCCAAACAGGTAATCTGAGAGACTTAGAACTGATTTACGAAATTTTGTAGTTGAGAAAAGTTTTTGATTGATTGATGTGACATTAATGGATGTGATTGACATTAATGGGATATGCTGCATCCTCTGATTATGAAAGTTCCTTGATCGTTCTCGGATGGCACTCTGCTGGGCTCCGTGTCGATTCTCCGACTGGCTAATGAAGATTTAGAAAAATTTATTTCGACCTCTCGTTATACGTGTTCGGCACTTAAGTATAGCCATCGAAATTTACGAAGATAAGAGGAGTAACAAAAGGAAGGTGTAACATGTTGACATTCTCTGCGTGAGGACAGGTTGACTTTTAGGATGTGGGTTAGAACCAGATGGTTAGTAGACTGTAGTGGGCCGTTATCAGCGTGCGTGAAAGTGACTGGGGCTATCAACCTCACCACGAGAGAATGACTGAGAAACTTGATTAAAAGTAACTGAGGATCTAAAGAATAACTTTGTGTATTAAAGTACTTCATTTCCTCTCCTCCTTCTCCGACTAGTATGGCTTAATTATCCCTTTATTTGTTAATGACCTCTTAATAAATAATCAGCTCTGTCTCTAGAGGGACTGACTTCATATTATTCCGCTGCAGCAGCAGCATATTAATTCATTACAGTCTAATAATCAGAAGCCGTAATTAGTCTTAAACACGGATATTGTTGTTTCTCATTTGCTGTAATTTCTTTTGTCATTTTCCCTCCGCGGCATTGTAATGGTTATATTACAGTTTCAGTGGGACCATTATCTTTGTTATTATGCATTATGGTATTTAAAATCATTTGAACAGCTTAATTATATGTCAGGTGTACGAGTAGAAACGACCCTGGGAAACTTTACCTGGTGAAAAGGAAAGTAGGTATCAAATTATCTATAATCTATATCTATCTATCTATCTATCTATATATCTATATATATATATATATATATATATATATATATATATATATATATATATATAGACATATATATATACATATATATTTTTTCTGAGTCACTCATTCTTTCTCTTATCAGAGTTTCCTTACTTATTTCTACATCACGCCATGCTAGAAATTACTTACATCATAACAATTAATTTACAGGCGAGGAAAAGATTTTTCCAGGCTTCCATTTCAAATACATGAATTACATTTTTGATGCTGTGCAGAAAATGAGAAGCTCCTCTAAAAAGATCATAAGAATGATTGTGGTTTCTAATAGTATACAAAAGTCTTTTTAACACTACAGTACTTTCATACGTTTTATGAAGATGTCTACGGTTCAGTAAAACTTACGGACACGACCAAGGTTTGAGATTTTCAATAAATAAGTGAAAATGGCCACAATATTAGAAATGAGTCTTAGCTGAAGATTATAATGCTTTACAGCCTGGTGGATACCAGAAGCTCAGAAGGTCATTATCAATGAAGCATTGGTCAGTGGTTACATCCTGAGGTGGAATACGTTGTTAGCCACTGCTGGTGGGGTGGAGAAGGGGTGAAACTTGTCCTTTTTTTTCCAAAGATAAATCTGGTAATAATTTCACTAAATATGATAAAAAAAAAATATAAATAAAATCACTTATTGTCTGGAGTATCCAATATTTGATTTTACACATTGAACTCGAGGTTTCCCTCTAAACCTTTGTTCCAGTAATGAAAACATTTTAAGTCAAAGAATTCGAAAAATCTTAACAGTTAATTACTGTAAAGATGATTGGAAAAGGTATGTAAATTCGTCCTTTTGCCAGGGCAGCATAAGTATCATTTTCAGTCTCGAAAAGTGTCCTCTTATACGGGGAGGGACTAAAATCTTGTCATGTAAAGAGTTAACCATATTTTTTTTTTTTTTTTTTTTTTTTTCTGTAAAAGGAAACTATTGTGCCGGCTTTGTCTGTCCGTCCGCACTTTATTCTGTCCGCACTTTTTTTCTGTCCGCATTTTTCTGTCCGCCCTCAGATCTTGAAAACTACTGAGGCTAGAGGGCTGCAGATTGGTATGTTGGTCATCCAGCCTCCAATCATCAAACACCAAATTGCAGCCCTCTAACCACGGTAGCTTTTATTTTATTGAAGGTTAAAGTTAGCCGTAATCGTGCTTCTGTCAATGATATAGGATAAGTCACTATCGGCCCGTGGTTAAAATTTCATGAGCCGCGGCTCATACAGCATTATACCGAGACCACCGAATAGATCTATTTTCGGTGGCCTTGATTATATGCTGTAGCGATTGTACAGAAAACTCGATTGCGCCGAAGAAACTTTGGCACATTTTATACTTGTTTCAGTTCATTATCATTTGTGAATCTGACTTCCTAACGTAGTCGCTAAATTCCTTATTGTATATCAAACATGCGAACATATTTCCTTTATCATTACGTACTCATTTTAAGGAGCACAGTCTCTCGAAAGTTATTTTTCATTTTCGTGATGCAAAAGTTTCATGAGCTTCTTCAGTGTTCAACTTTTGACAAAGGCGATTATGCACCGAAGCCTTCCTGCTTTGTTAAGACATTGCATATTTAAGCTTTCACTGAAAAGTAGCGAAAAATTTTCTTGACGTTATTAGTTTCAAAATTCAGAATTAATTTCATGAGCATAACAGAGCTCTCTTTAACTTAAGTCAAAGAGTAATTTTTTATTTATTCCAAAATCAGGTTATTTACGCATTCCCGCTGTTCGTAAACATATACAAAGTCCCTTAAGTTACCATCTGTATTTTCCATATTATTATTATTATTATTATTATTATTATTATTATTATTATTATTATTATTATTATTATTATTATCGTTGGTTCGTGACCTTTCTTGAAAATAGAAACTGAATGACACTTCAAAAATTTGTACATATGAAGCGTAATTAGGTCTTTCTAAGGCTGCTTCATAGGCATTTTTAAAA
>NC_089792.1:9330714-9368214 GCF_040412425.1 Macrobrachium rosenbergii | reverse complement strand
ATATATAATGAAATATGGGTGAATTATTTTTAAACAAAAAACTAAAATAGGCTGAAAATAATATATAAAACAATATGTTCATGTTCATTAAAGGTACAAGAGGACAATGGGTGAGAAAAGTAAACTCCGAAAAAGTATATTGGTTATTTTTCGGAGACTGTTGTGGATGATTACGTGAGAGCTTTTTCGAAACTAAAGCGATATAACTTGCAGATAAATAATGGTTAGGTCAGAAGGGAAATCATAATACGGGAAAATATATACTAGTACTTCTCTCTCTCTGTCTCTTCTCTCTCACACACACACACACACACACACACACACACACACACACACACACACACACACACACAAATAATCAACACACAATCACGTGTGGAACATAAAAAAATTCTGAATCACACCAGGATCGAATCCAGGCCTTTCAATTGAAGGAAAAGACCGCTGCCAACCAACCCACGCAAGTCATGACTTGTATATAGCCTATATGTGTGTGTGTGTGTGTGTGTGTGTGTGTGTGTGTGTTTGTGTTTGTGTTTGTTGCTGCAGTTTTATGCTCTTGTTTATATTTGTGCGAGTTTCCATCAACAGTTTTTGCCGGTAAAGGCTTTTGGAATTGGGTAAAAAGTTCCAGCAAATAAAATTTGAATATTGCTCAATTATGGCCGGATTATGTTTCCAACCTGGAACTCCCATATGTTGAAGTTTAAATCATGGAATTTTTATGGAACATGGTCACCGTCAACGGGTCATGCATTATTGAAAGGTAATAAAGATTGTTCTTTTTGTTACCGCCAAAAAACGCTGGATGAAAATTCAATATGACCGTGTTTTGTATGGAAATTCCGATACGGTTTTTTTCCCCAGATTACTGTAATATATGATCTTTCCTCTTGTGTGTGTTTTTTTTTATTCAAGGGGGCCAATAAAATACTGTTGGCATTTGGTTTAGCTAAATCTGGCAAAACATTTTTATGCTTTTTTACCCATCTAGAAGCACAGGTTTATTTTTTTCAAGAACTAGAATATGTCCCTGAGGCTCCCCGTTCCGAGGAACATATGTGACTGCTTGATAATTTATTACTGCTGTGTATTCTTGTTCTTTATCTCCTGCGTCTCCTCTTTCTTTTTTGAGGTCAGATGCCTTTTGGAGTTATATTTTATTTTTTCATTTTCTTATTATCCAGAATAATAAGGTAAATTACCGTGTCTGACAATTTAACAAGAACATATAAAGATGAAAATCATTGCAGTTCTTAATTCTATATTGATTCAAGTGCAATTTAGGATTTAGCAAACTTGCGGAATCTTAAGTATGCCTCTAAGACTGGTCAGAAGATTTGCTATTTTGATCTCTTGTCATTCTCACAGGATGATTTTTCATATCGAGTTTTCTTTTGTTGTGTTTCTTTTGGAATATATTCGTAACTCCTCTACATCTCGTGATAAATCCCCCTCCTCCCATTGCTTTCTTTGTCCCACAGGCTGCCACGGATATTGTCTTCTTTTTTTCTTCTCCTTCTTAAACTCATCCACTCTCGTACATTTTTCTTAGAAACTTTCATCCCTCAACATACAGGCAGAGGGAGCTTTAGTGTTCTCCGTTTTTTCGTTAGAAAAACCTAACTTTTCTCCTATAGATTTTTCATAAGCCTGCAGCTTGAGTGTGGCGTAGTTTGGCCTTGAAATTAAAAAGTAAATCTCAAACATCGAATCGTTTTATCAAATATAACACGAGCTGGATACTATTGTATCAGATGTACATATCACGATTTATTTTATGATCAGCTGCCTTTTTTTAATATAAAATATAGTGCCGTATCTGTAGAGACTTTTTTCACTGTTCTTGACAGAAAAATACAGAACAGTCGTGACAATTTTAACCCGGTTATCAATTATATTTGTTAGTCTCTTCACTGATGTTGTTAAGTCACTCTCTCTAAGCGGAACGAGGGAAGCTTTAAGTTCCCAGTAAACTTTGAGTCTGTTGTGTGCTCTGAGGTGATTAAATATGATGCCGATTTATCACCAAAGGAAAGAGGTTCATCAGTTTCTTACTGTATTTTATTTCAAGCCTATTTATAGAAAGAATTTGTAAATTTTAGCATGTATCTTGCACCTGCCAGAAAATCATTTAGTTTTGCATTGCACGTTAGGTTCCAATAGCACTGAAAAACATTACGGTGGGAACAGAGAGTGCCAGGGAAATGCACAAGCATTTTCTATTTCTTCTTGACTGTTCCGACTGGAAGAGAGGAAAACCTGTCTATTTGTTACTGTTATGTAATATTTCTCGGAAACTGGTAAAAACAAATATGGTAAGACATCTGTTTAGTCCACCACTAAGATCTATGAGGATGTCTCTGATCTTCCTTATATAGGAATAAATATACCCTATAGACAGCGCAAATAACGAATAATCTAATGGAACAGTTGTCTATGGACTAGCAAACCATTTAGCAGTAAATCTCAGGTAACAAACTGTGCTATCAGATATAAGGTTCGGAAACCAATAGATTCGATTGGGAAAACATAAGTATGTGGGCTGTTTTTATTAGAATATTCCGTCAGTATATTTTGGTTATAACCGTCAGTAAACCATGTCTGCTTACTTGTTTCTCGTCCGTCAAAAGAGATCTCTTTAGAAATATTTTGGAAGTGTGGCCAGTTGCCCAAGGAGTAGTAGATGAAATACTAGGATGGAATAATTGAATCTGAATCTGAATAAGGAATATTTGGGAAAGTTACCAACGAATTCTTGTGGATGGATGAGCTGGGGTTAAAGAAGAGCTTATATGATTCTGACATGGTGCTGAACACAAATAGTGATCCAGGATAATATGTATTATACTATTTTACTTTTGTACCTTCACTGCAAACAGGATATTCCGGAAGGATACTGACGACTTTAAAGAAACATTTGTTAATGTAAAGGACTATGCACCAAGGGAGATTTCATAAGCCTTTGATATAAGTCTGAGTTTTATACCGAGCCAGTTATTACTTTTTTATGGATCTTTATAGGTTTATTAAAAAAATTCAGGCACTTTTAAGACAAACGTTGTAAGTATTGTGCTCATTTAAATAAACAGGGATAAAAGTCGAAAATTCATATAAACTTTTTTCAAATATTTTGCCCGCGATCATATGAATATGGGTCACCACTACCTAATTTGCCTATGGGTTGATTTCAGTTCTAAAGTTTTAATTTCTCACCATATTTAGATGATAATTATGTGGAGATTTCCTGAGCTTTCCGCCAGACATTCTTAAAAAAAAATTACAAAAATTTTGTACACAATTTACTCAAAATGTTTCCACTCATTTTTCATTTATATCTGGAATTAGATAAATTAAATAATAATAATAATAATAATAATAATAATATTATTATAATAATTATAATAATAATATTATTATTATTATTATTATTATTATTATTATTATTATTATTATTATTATTATACAAATAAAAATAGATGTCCATGAAGCACAAATAAGATACAGTTATATACTAGAAATAAAGTATGAAAGTTTAATAAGTATATACACACATATTGTTGGGTGTGCTTTTACCCGGAAATATACATAATTACAGCAAAATTAACATGACTAGGAAACAGTCACTTCGACAAATCATAATTGATTTGCAGATGAAAGAAAAAAAGTATTAGATACAGATAGTGGAAAAAAAAACTTGAGTTCACAAAAACAATGAAACCTCGAAAAAAGGGTAATTGTAGGCCAGGGGCAATTGTTAGACTCATGAAAAAGGAGACGGAAAAAGCCACAGGCACAGGGTAAAAGTTGCTGACACAGAGCAAAAGAATGCTGAGAAAAACGCGACTTTTTGGTATACTTCAGATGCCCTTGTCAGACAAGGAAAAGTGGGACTGCGTGAAAGGAAAACTGATCTTTAGCAGCTTCAGTTGATGTTTGCGTGATGTACGTATGTGCAAGGAATATTTATTTTGCGTTAATGATTTTTATACACTGCTAAGGAAGGGTATCAAGAAATTACGGCCATATGAACTTCAGGATGTAGTCATTATTCGTCACCATTATACTGTATATCTTCCCTCTCTTCTTCTTCTTCTTCTTCTTCTTCTTCTTCTTCTTCTTCTTCTTCTTCTTCTTCTTCTTCTTCTTCTTCTTCTTCATTCTTCTTCTTCAAGCATGCTCTCTTGTGCTTTTTGAGCTGAATTATCTTTGTGAAATACAATTCATTCTCTACCAAGCATGCTATCCTGATTGCTTTGAACCCTGGAAGTTTCCATTTATGAGTGTTCTCTTTGTGAGCTCTGGAAGGTATTCTTTTTCTCTTTATGAGCTCTGGAAGGTATTCTCTTTATGATGAGGTATTCCTATGAGCTCTGGAAGGTATTTCTTTATGAGCTCTTCTGTGAGCTCTGGAAGGTATTTTCTTTGTTTGGTATTCTCTTTATGAGCTCTGGAAGGTATTCTCTGTATGAGCTCTGGAAGGTATTCTCTGTATGAGCTCTGGAAGGTATTCTCTTTGTGAGCTCTGGAAGGTATTTTCTTTATGAGCTCTGGAAGGTATTCCATTTATGAGCTCTGGAAGGTATTCTCTTTATGAGCTCTGGAAGGTATTCTCTTTATGAGTTCTGAAAGGTATTTCCTTCATGAGCTCTGGAAGGTATTCTCTTTGTGAGCTCTGGAAGGTATTCTCTTTGTGAGCTCTGGAAGGTATTCCATTTATGAGCTCTGGAAGGTATTCTTTTTGTGAGCTCTGAAAGGTATTCGTTATTTGTTACAGCCATCCTTGTACTTTCTGATGGCAGGAAATATTGGTGCTCGTTGGGATATTCCGTTACTGTTACCAAGATATTGCCTGGAATTCTTACAAAGGAAATAAGTTGTTATAAGTTTTAATCAGAGACTTTAATTAAAGAAGCCATCGGTTCCCCAATTGCTTACAGAGAGGATGATAAAACTTCGTTGTACTTTATTTTTCAGTACTGAAAAAAGTACGAAAATGAATTAGATAAATAAAAAAGTAAAATCTCAAAATGGTTTAATAACCTCAATTGAGTTGAAGAGTTCTTAGAACTGCCTCAGTAGCAATTGTTTGTAAACAGAACCTCACTAAATAAAAACTCATTCAAGGTAGTCAATATATTTCCATATAAGTAAATAAGACCTTTACAGTTGCAAATCTTAAAAGATGGCAGAATGGGCTGCTTGAAAGAGAAGTACAGGTTTAACTGAAGAGTTATGTATATGTATATATATATGTGTATATATATACATATATATGTATATATATATATATATATATATATATATATATATATATATATATATATATATATATTATTTACCATGAAACCTCTAAGTTTTCAGAATACAGGCATTTAAGATTACCTGCTTTAGATTACTGTACTCTAATCCCTCTGTAAGACTGCGTCGAAATTAAAACAGCTTTAACCACAAATCCACCACAAAGAAGAAGCAGCCACTGGCAGTCTGTCAACGAATATCAAGACCTCTCTCATTAAATACAAGGACAAGATTTCTTGATACGAAGAGACTAAATTGTATTGGACTCTTCCTTTCTTTCTTTCTTCTCCCTCGCTTTGATAAAACCAATTCTTTTTCCAATATCACGCTTTATGGTCTTTAAAATTCTAGTTTCCCCTTTCTTAGAGCAATTCTTCTTGTCTTTGTCTTTCTTTAGTTTCTTTTCCACTCTTCAGTTCTCAGTTTTATCTTTTGTTCCTCCTTTCAGCAACAGCTTTTCCTGGTATTTATATCGAAAATAGGATGTCTCCTTGAAAATAGGATTTCACATTCATCTTTTCTTTGTCTTTCTTCAGATTCTTTCCCATTCTTCAGTTCTCATTTTTAGTTTTCCGTAAAGTTCTCTTTGTCTGTCCGTCCGCACTTTTAGTCCGCACTTTTTTCTGCCCTTAGATCTTAAAAGCCACTGAGGCTTTTTTATTGTTCACAGAATACAGGACTATGACTTATCAACTGTGATTAGTGTAATGTAAAACATACACCCTGAAGTATCATCAAAAATATCAGCCAAATGTTATCTGCATAAATAAAGAGGTTATGGCTCGTCTAATTTAAATGTTCATGCTATCAGTGTTAATTATGTTTATTTTATTTAAGGTTATAGAATTTAGCCATAATCGTGCGTCTTTCAGTATAAATATGAGAGCCACCACTGAAAAGACCGTGGCTGAGTTTTTGTGCTTCTATGGGCCGCGAAATTTCAGCCACGGCCCGGTTATACGCTATACAGAAAACTCGATTTGGCTTTTACTTAAAATAAAAACTACTGAGGAGGCTAGAGGTCTACTTTGATGTTTGATGAATAGGGTTGATCAAATACCAATTTGCAGCCCTCTAGATTTATAATTTTTTTTTGTTATAAATTCGGGCAACGTTATAAGACATTCAACTGGTCCTTCAAATTATGGGCCTTGTTACATAATTAACAAAAAACTGATATTATATCTTTTTTCTTCCTTTCAGATCATTTATTTCCTTGTATTTATATTGAATAGAATTTCATTCAATATTTATGCAGATATCTTTTCGCCTCTGATAATGAAGAATTAGAACTTATTTTGGTGATACGTATCATGTTAACGTACATTTTACATTGCACTAATCACAGTTGATAAGTCATATTCCTATTAATTTCAGGCCAGCCCTGAGAGCTGTTAATCAGCCATTAAGCTTAAATTACTTTTCGTTTATTTCCATTTTCAATTTGTAGAATTACAGTCATAATTAACGCTGATAGCATCAATATTTAAATTAGATGAGGACATCTCTTATTTATGCAGATTTTTGATAAATTTTAGAGAACTTATTATATAGTCCTTATATATTTAATTGAACTAATCACAGTTGATAAGTCATATTACTTTATTTTGTGAGAAGCTGGACAAACACAAAAGCTTAAATTATTTTTCGTTTATTTCCATTTTTATTTTTATGCAGTCACGTGCACATCTAAAATCATAATGTCATGAGGACATCTCCATTTTCAGTTATTTTAAACATATTGTCGCTGAATAGTTTATATAAAGAATTGATGATAAAATACTTTTTTAATAGAGTTTTTTCATCAAAGTAATGAATTTAAAAGGGTCAATATTTGTAATACCATTTGAATGTTGTTTAGAAGATGATAAAATATTTATTGTGGTATTCCTTCATTGTTACAGATATTAAGAAAAAACTAACGTCCAATTTATAAAAGTCATTTGAAAAAGACTACATGTTTTTACTTGAAGTTTTAATACCATTTTTGAGGTGCCACTGATTCTCACTTGCTTATAGTTTTTCACCTATAATAAAAAACAATAAAATGCATGCAAAGTGTAACATCTCATGAAGTAATCTAAAGATCATTATAAACATTTGCCTACAGGAAAGCTTGAATGATTGCGATTTACATCCCCCCATGGGCGCCCGGGGTTGTTGGGGGGGGGGGTGTTAGTGCCGTCAGCGCACCTCATGCGATGCATTGTAGGCATTACTTAAGGTTCTTTGCAGCGTGCCCTCTGCCACTAACTGCAACCCATTTCGTTCCTTTTACTCTACCTCGTTCCACATTATCTTTCTTCCATCTTACTTCCCACCCTCTCCTAGCAATTGATTCATAGTGCAATTGCGAGGTTTTCCTCCTGTTACACCTTTCAAACCTTTCTACGGTTAATTTCCGTTTCAGCGCTGAATGACCCCATAGGTCCCAGTGCTTGGCCTTTGGCCTGAATTCTATATTCAATTCAAATCAATTACGGTTTACATGTCCTATGCATCATGTTCTTTGCTGTGCATCTAGATTTCCTGATGAACTGAAGTACAGTAAGTGGTTGCTGTATTTTACCTCTGATTCTAGTATTAGTAAATTCATCAGAAATTACGCATCAGTAATGTGACGTTCTGTTGAGGATATCAGATGAACTCTGAATAAACCTGTTCATTTGGATTATATATTTCAATCTCTGTTAAGCTGAACTATGATATTTGGTTGCTGCTTTCAGTAGATTAAAACAATGAAACAGTATCTCCAGATAATTACACTGTGTTTGTTCTTTAGATCTTTTTTATTTGCCTTTTTTAGTTTTCTGTAAAAGAAAATTATTGTTCCGGCTTTGTCTGTCCGCTTATTCTGTCCGCCCTCAGATCTTAAAACCTACTGAGGCTAGAGGGCTGCAGACTGGTGTGTTGATCATCCACCCTCGAATCATCAAACACACCAAATTGCAGCCCTCTAGCCTCAGTAGTTTTTATTTTATTTAAGGTTAAAGTTAGCCTTAATCGTGCCTCTCGCAACGATATAAGATGGTCCACCACCGGGTCGTGGTTAAAGATTCATGGGCCGCGGCTCATATAGCATTATACCAAGACCACGGAAAAATAGATCTATTTTCGGTGACCTAGATTATACGCTTTAGTGGCTGTAGAGTGGTTGTGAAGAAATTCGCATTTTTTTTTTTTTTTTTTTTTTTGTTGCGTTCTACTTACCACAAGTTGCTTCGTAATACTTATGTGTCTCTTCTCTTACAAAAATCTATTCTACTCATTTGTCTTTGGAAATGAATGTTTGCGGATTCTTTTACCTATAGATTTAAAAAAAAGACGACACAATTATGAGTCCCTCTGAGATGAGTATTTCGTTTCATAAAGTCTTATTAATCCCTAGAATTTGCTTATGCTGTAGTTTGCATGACCTCTCATTGCATAACGTTCTTATATTGTCAGCAAAAATATGTCCCAGAAATGTTAACAGAGATGTTATAACTTTGCGTTCTTAAAGAATTTATGTACATGTATCTATTATTATATTATACATATACATATACATATATGTAATATATATGTATATATATATATATATATATATATATATATATATATATATATATATATATATACACACATATAGACACACATATATAGATGCATATATATATATATATATATATATATATGTGTATGTATATATATATATATGTTTGTATGTTTGTATGTGCCTATATATGTGTGGGTGAGTCAAAGAGTGACGAGAATTGAGATCCATCTAGAATGGCAATTACATTATTGAAACCACTTGGTAATTTGAGGCATCAATGAGAAGTAACTTTCTATGATTCAATAACATCTGAAAATGGGGTTTGTAGTTAAAAGGAGGATCTCTCCCCTTCTCTACTGGTTTTGCAAAAGACTCTGATCATAAGTTTGCAGCATTAGCATACAAATGCCCCTGCGCTACAAAGTGATGGTTTGCATATGCAATATGCTTATAAAGTACATTAATTTTCATGTAAATTATTTTAACACTTCGACTATAATATATATGAGTATCGATTTGCATATTATTAATAATAATAATGATAATAATATAATAATAATAATAATATGTATAATAATAATATATATATATATATATATATATATATATATATATATATATATATATATATTTATATACATATACAGTATATAATAATAATATATAATAATTATAATAATAATATTATAATATTATTATTATTATTATTATTATTATTATTATTATTATTATTATTATTATTATGTTAATGGTTACCAATTTTTAAAGTGTTTTTTTCAGGGGACGACATTAAGCTATTTTGCGAATTTTCTATATTCCCCCGAAAATATTCTATTAAAGTTTGTAGTGTTTGTTCCAATTAAGAAGAGTTTTCATGTTTATTTAAGCTTTTTTTATTAGCAGATTTCAGTTTCGTATGCTAAGGCGTGGTAATGCTAACCTCAATACCGGTATTATTTACCCTGCTGAGGTCAACAATTAAGTGCTTGATACATTTTCTGTCGTACTGTTTTGACAGACGTTGCCAGTTTTCAGATTACTGATTCTGAGTATGTCAGCTCTGACTTTGGCCTAACGCAAGAGGCAGTGTGTCTGTGTGTGTGTCTGTGTAAAGACCTGATTTTAGATGAGCAGAGGCCACTGCTGTGTTGGTATATTCCAGTGTTTAATTATCTTTTAATCATAGGTTTGTTTATACAGACATGTGAAGCGGTATGCAACCACCTTTCCCCTTTTCATCAGGGAAATTAAAGTTCTTGTCCACACTCCGTTTACTAGTGATATTAAGGACACATCTGTTTTGGAAGTTAGATATGTGATTCTTAACTCTGTAGGTTAGCTTAAGACAATGCTTACTCTTCCACAAGTTCGACAAACCTACACTGTTGGGTTCCCAAACATAAAAGGGAACTCTTTTTGTATGCTTTTTGCCAGCTAGAATTAATTTTTCTCTTTCTTCCCATTGATCAGTTTTTTCACTAGTATCATTTAGTAACCAAAGACCAGCTCATTTTTCAGTAATAAGATAGTAAAAGTCTTATTACCTGCTCTGTCTATCTGTCGTTCTGTCTGTTTGTCTGTCTGACTTACTTTACATGAGTTCTGAAAATCAATATCATTGCATCCGCGAAAGTTATGCAGAGAATTTTATCCTTTTACCAACTTTAGATTTATTTTCATTATATTTTTTGTTGAATTTAATTTCAACTGGTAGTGATTTTTCAAATTTTTTTTATTGTTTTTATTTTGGCTCATTACTTTTATGTTTATTTTATTCCACCTGATTAATGCAATGATATATAGGCAGATGTCTCATAATCGCAGTATGACAAGAAACAGTTACGACCAAGTAGTTCCTTAGCTCTTAACTGAGAACTCTGCAAGCTTTGACACGGGTTACTCATGTATCAAAACCCATGACAGGGTGTTCAAAACCAAAGTCTCTGATGAACAAAAGCAAAAGTTGTTGAGGAACTGGAAGTTGTTATGTTTTATATATTAACCAAAGTCTCTGATGAACACAAATGTAGCAAAAGTTGATACTCCAGTAACTGAAGTTGTTAGAATAAGGAACTGTCATTGTTCTAAACAAGTCTGAGAAGCCAGTTGTGATTGCTACTGGATGGAAATTTAATCGGTTTATCTTTTTTGAATTCAGAGGAAGCACTCCACAATCTATAATAAAATTGTCAGAATATAAAAATTTTAAACCCCCCCAAAATAGAGGCGTGTTTATCTGTTTTAATTTCAATGACACGTTCATTTATAATCAAGTTGGACACAGAACAGTAATCACATTAGTTCTTAATTATGAAGTAATTCATGTTTTCAGCGTATGCCCTGGCACTCCAGAAATTTAATTTTCCCACGGGAAGGAACTACTCTCCTATTACTCAAAGCCATGCCTCATGACGATAAATATGTTGCAAGTACAGTATTTATTTGAGAGAGAGAGAGAGAGAGAGAGAGAGAGAGAGAGAGAGAGAGAGAGAGAGAGTAATGATACATTTCAAATATTACTAAGAGAAAAAGAATAGGTAACATGATATCTTAATAGGAGGATAAAAGGTATGCAAACAAACACCAAAAACAGGGAGGAGAAAGAGAGAGAGAGAAGAGAGAGAGAGATAAAAGAGAGAAGAGACAAGAAAGAGAGAATGATATATTTTCAAATGTTACTAAGAGAATTTTAGATTTCATGATATCATAATAGGAGGATAAAGCCTGGTGTAAACAAAACAAACCCAACCAGAGAGAGAAGAGAGAGAAAGAGAGAGAGAGAGATTAGATCTCTTCATGTTATATTTAATGTTTAAGAGAACAACAATGCTAACGACATCATAATAGAGGAAATAGTAGGAAACAAACACCAAAAAAAAAAACAAGAGTTTTGAGAGAGAGAGAGAGTATAAGAGAGAGAGAGAGAGAATAAAGTGTAAATGAATATTTCAAATGTTACTAAGAGAATAACAATAGGTAACATGATATTTGATACTGTAATACGGAAACAAACATCAAAAAAACTAGAGAGAGAGAGAGAAAGAGTAATGATACATTTCAAGTGCCTCAAGAACAATAGGTAACATGATACCATAATAGGAGGATAAAGTAAAACGGAAACAAACACCAAAAGAACCGAAAATAGAGAAGCATTTTTCTCTATTGTAATTCAAATTATCATGGAATGACCCTGGTGTCAAGAACAAATCCAACCATTGAAACTCAAAAATTTTCTAGTTGATTATTGTCTTCCGTTCTTATAAACAATCTAATGCTTACTGTAAGGGAAACGGTAGAGAAAAGACAGCCACAGGTCAACCAACGTTTTGAAGATGTAAATATAATAGGCATTATAGAATAAAGTGTAAAGAAATATTACGGAAACTGGTAATTAATTTTTATTGTAATCTGTAACTAGGTAATTAAAAAATCCAGTATACCCTTTTCCTCATAATTCTGACATTAACAAATGTACTCAAGTAAGATGTTCTTTTTAGACTAAATTTTAAGAAATATGACTCACTTAAAACCAAATTTTCGCTAGCTTGTTTCCGTCTTATCCAGTTCAAAACTGTAGACATATCCAGTACTTTATCTCTCCCTCTATCACCTACCTTTGGAATCGTTAATAGATTGCTGTAATTCAGATTTTGATATTGTAGACCCTTGGAGTGTGTACCTTTCCTAGAATTCCCACAAGGTCAAGGTAAAATAATGGAATTTTAATGCAACATGGGCACTATCGACGGAATATTCGTTATTGGAATGAAAACAAAATCTTTTCTCAAAAAGATGCTATTCAACGATGAAATCAAGGGACGTTTAGTTGTAAAAGTCTACGGTATTCACCTGCCACATTTCATTAGATATTAAAAGTTCATTGCCATTAAGGGATTTTTTATTCTAATTGGGCCTCACATAACGAATTTCAGACGCCTTTTTAACTATTCTGTACATTTATAAAAGCTAAGATGTTTTTCACTTGATTTCAGTTAAAGGAGTAAAATGATTAAATGCTATAAACTGTCTCCCGCTAATGCTGTGAAAATTTGTTATTGTCTCTTGTAAACAAACCAGTTATAAAATGTTCGACTATCCATCAAGAGGGTCCCGAAATTTTTTTGTTGTTGTTTTTATTGTTGTTGTTGCTGTCATTCTTCTTCTTCCTTCTTCTTCTTCTTCTTCTTCTTCTTCTTCTTCTTCTTCTTCTTCTTCTTCTTCTTCTTCTTCTTCTTCTTCTTCTTCTTCTTCATTATTATTAAGAAGTATGGGGTTGCTTTTTGCAAGTTGTGGAAGAATGGTTAAATGTTGAAATAGGCCTCTATCCGATTATGAATTCAGACTTTTTACTGTCAGACTGTTCACACTATATATCGAAAATCCATACGTGGATGTCAAGCGAAAGTCTATAGAAAGGGATGCTATGGTTTAAAGAAGTGCTAATATTTTGAAAGGCAGATGTGGGATTTATATTTTTTCTATGCTTGTGTACAAGGTATCTGAATTTAATATTTTTTAGAACTTTAAACTGGAGGACAATAAAGAGCTGATTCCACTCAAATCTTTAGTGCTTTCCACCTTGAAACCATAAAAAAGGACGATATACTTTAACAGCTTTTTCTTTATAATACTACAGCTTACTTATCAGCAGTAAATATTTCACTTTAGGTTATATTATCACGTTAGGTCATTGAGATAAAACCTTACATTTTTATATAAGATATACAAAGAACAAGGAAAAAAGTTAAAACTCGGCCCCTCTCACACTGGAAAAATTCGGGAATGGGAGAGAACCGAGCTCGGCTGAGAATTTCCGAACTTTACAATAGTGGGAATGAATGCCAACAAACCTGAGATATGAGCAGATTTAGTCTGGCGGGGATATGAAGAAACACATCAGAAGCTGAATTCTCCTCTTTTTCAAGGAAAAATCAGTACCTTGAAACAAATATGAATCTGTCAGGTCATTGCTTTTGTGGAGCGCTTATTTTGTTTCGGGGGTTAATTTTGAGTTCTCTGAAAGACCGAATACTGTTTCGTATGCTCACGAAAGGTACAGTGATTCTGATATAGCAATTCTGCTATCATTGCCGTTTACGTAGAAACGTCTTAGGTAAAACGCTTGAATGAGTATAAAGATTCTATCGTGAATTCGCTGTAGAAGATGTCGCAATATTAATAATGACCAGCTACAAAATCAAAAGAAACCAAATGCAATAATAATTTGAAAAAGAGTAATATAAGTTACCATAATGAACTTACTTACTTATAAACGTTTATATCTCCCCCCGACTATCACCAATAAAGACACATCTCTTTGTTATATTATTACTTAAATGTTCCCTCTCCTCCCACGTATATTTTTTTGGGGTACCCTTCTTGCCTGCATGCCTTCTGTGATATCCCCAGATGCCAGTCGTTTTAACATTTTTTCCCAGGAAAGGTGAAAAAAATATTAGAAAAAATATCTGATATATGTTATAATTTAAGGATAAGATATCCAATAATGTTCATAAAAGGATCTGTGTTACTACTCTGCTGAGTAAGCTTCCAGGATTCTGAAAATATTTTCAAAATGTTTATGGATTTGTCCCCTGAGCCGTTCCCTACTTCTGTACGTAACTTGGTTATTCATTCAAGGCTTCTTTCTGCTGATTTTGAAGGGATTTTCCTTTTACCCTCCGCCCATATAGAAAAGAGTCTAAAGAATTTTCCTCTGGGTATGTCACAATGTTAACCTCCATCTTACACTGGATTCGCATTCAAAGAAACTCCTTATGCCACCGCTTTTTTTTTTTTTAACGCTCGCGATGACAGTCTTATGCCACATCCGTTTTGCTTTAAAAATTCTAGTCTTTACCTTACGTTTTATTTAACTTTTTCGTCGCCACTGTGAAACCCGAATAAAAGATCTCAGTTTCGCCACGATCTAACGTAGCATATCTTTGTATTTCTCGCTACACGCGTTAGCACAGTCTCTTTAACATAACAGGAAAATATGTTTTCGAAAAATACTGTCGTCCTTTGCAGTAGTGGTGTGTATTTTCCCCTTCTGAAGAGCTGAAAAAAAGAACCAGCCACTTAGGCTTTAACCAGCTCGGGATCTCTTACCTCATTAAAAATCTGTAGTGACGAGCGCCCTCCTGCTCATGACGACGAGTTCTGCCCTAATTACGAGATTTCACGGGATAACATTTCGCCTTTCACAACAGGTTTTGCGGTTGAATTTGACCGCTGGTCTCTCTTGAAATTAAACAATGACAAAGCCTAGTTTGTGCTTCGGCAGAGACGCGCGCGCGCGCACACACACACGCACACAGACAAAGACATACACATGCACAAACACACATGCACACACATATATATATGTATATATATATATTTTTGTGTTTATATATATATATATATATATATATAGACACAATCACACACACATATATATATATATATATATATATATATATATATATATATATATATATATATATATATATATATATATATATATATATATATATGTGTGTGTGTGTGTGTGTGTGTGTGTGTATACATTGTGTGTACATATGTATATATACATGTATATATACTGTGTGTGCGGGAGTGTTTGTATTATAAATAACAACGATGACTCACAAACAATTCTTTTGACTACTACAATTAACCTGGGTAAATATAGGAGAAAATATCAAGTTCCTGTAGAAAGTGATACTCTAAAAACCCCAAGCTCTCGGAAACAATGAAACTCCGGGAAGGTAAATGTCGGGTTTTGGTAATTGTTAGACACGTGCAAAGGTAGATGAAAAATACCATAGGTACAGGATAAAAGTTGCCTGCACATGGCAAAAGACCAGGTGGAAAAATTTACCTTTTTTTTCTTCTTTCACATCAGATGCAGCTTTTATCTGCAGAAGTGTAAAAAAAGAATTGTTTGGGAAGAAGGAATTATATCTAGCTGTTTTGACTAAAATTTATACAGAGAAAACACTTCAAATGAGAAATATCACACTGACATTTGTTTTCCAAAATGCACAGTAAAGGAAGGAGAGAGAGAGAGAGAGAGAGAGAGAGAGAGAGAGAGAGAGAGAGAGAGAGAGAGAGAGAGAGAGAGAGAGAATATGAACTTTAAGATGAAGTCATTATCCTCTCTCTCTCTCTCTCTCTCTCTCTCTCTCTCTCTCTCTCTCTTCTCTCTCTTTTGAATTTTTTTTTATCTTCTCGTGTTGACATGAGTTTGGTACAACTCTTGCTTAACTAAGTACGTTCCGGAGGGCTTTTGTAGTTTAGTGTTTTTTGATGATCTCTTGAAGAGCTACTACCCTTACGCTGGGAAAGTTTGATGTTTCTCCTCCGCCTCGGGAATTCTGCTTTTCTGACACCAGGAAGATAACTCGGACAAACGACAAAGCAGAAATTTGTTCTGAGATTTAATCAGCAGTTTTTTTTTTCCTAAAGAAAAGATAAGCTGACCAATGAGAAAAGTGTAAAAGTTCCCATAGAATTCGATCTCGAAATACAAGGAGGGTTTGATTGATGATCTTGAAATTTTAAAATAGTCTTGTAAACTTTATGAGTGTCAATCTTGGCTATCCATTCGAGTGTAAAAACGTAAAATAATTATTTCAGTTTTAGCTTCGTTAAGTTTCTTATTCAACAGTTATCTTTATCATAAAGAATAAGTGAATCACAATTAAATATTGTTAAGAGATATTTCAAGTATTTTCTCAATTTATGCTTTTAACATGTATGTGCAGAATCTTCTCCCCGTTTGTGATGTCCTTACGTACTCATTACTGCACGGGTAATATTACTCCAACGATGCCATAACCTTCGTTTTATGCATAAAAATTTTAGCACTTATTCCCCTTTAGCGCAGGGACGAGATTAGAGTGTTCTCTTTTATATAGAGTAGTTGTATATATATATATATATATATATATATATATATATATATATATATATATATATATATACACTATATATATATGTGTGTGTTTGTACATGTATGTACATGATTATAATCACTGGAACAAGTGATTACAGTTTATCATTTCGTTCACCATTTTTCTTACAGGTGAAAAAATGAGAGACTGTGCAACTTTACAGAAACTGTCCGGTTTCGGCTTTAATTCCAAGCCAGTGACTATGTGATATATATAAATATATACAAATACGTTATATATATATATATATATATAATATATATATAATCTATTAAATATGTGGATATCTCGTATATATATATATATTTATAGTTTTCCGTTATACAGGCTTATATATATATATATAATGATAATTTCTTTATATATATACATCCATATGTGTATTTATGTTAAATGTCAGCAGAGTAAATGTTGGCTCAGTTGACCAAATTACAGCAGCAGCGTTTCTGGACTTCGGCAGGAAAACACAAGTAAGATGTCTGTGGCGTTTACCGAGTTCAAACCTCTCAGCCGACTCTTTCAGAGAGGCAGACAAACTTTGCTATCCGTAAAAAGAAAAAACATAATGGGATTATATATGTAATCAACGGATAGGTTTGCTTAAAAGCAAATGGATGTTGGACAGACTAAATTTAACACACATACAAAACAAAGCCACTACAACACCTTCTAAAAACATTTAACAAACATGGTATGTTAAGTCGAAAAACACGTCTCGACTGTTCTCGCCATACCCGCGCAATAACTTCGCTGCATGGGAAGAAAGGGCTGTTGGGTCGGGTATGATACAAATGAAACATACGTAACTGGGGTCTAAGCGATGTCAGGCAGGCAGCAATGATCGAGACCACAGGTCTACCCCAAAGCCAAATCAAAAGTCCTTGAAAAAAAGAAGGCATCGTCCGTTTTCTTAATTCCCAAGCCCATACAAAATGGGAATAAAAGCACGTTATAAGAAGAAGAAGAAGAATAATGTGTGTATGTGTACGTGTGGTGTGTGTGTGGGTGTGTGTATATCTATGTACACTGCGTTTGTGCATTTTCCTTAATATGCGTCTCTTGGCTTATCCAATTAAGAAAAGAGGACAGGGAGCTCCAATGCATGTATTTGAATTAGCTGGGGTCAACAGCATAGGAATTAATGCATCGTCTTTAAGCGTTGGCGTCATGTTATGCTAATTCATTAGTGAGTGGACGCGAGTGGATCCTTCCCCAAATTCTTTAGCTTCAGCAGAGATGAAAATACATCACTTCCATGAAAAGAAAGAGATGTAATGAGTTCATTCCATTCATATTTAATTTAAATTAATTGCTATGTCCTTGTTTGCATTTAACTGAAATTAATGAGTGAAAAGTATTACAACTCGTGTAAAAAATCGTTCATTGGCATTTTTTTCAGTAAATGATGGTCGTTTCTTGATTTAAGACTTTTGTTAATAATACTGTTTGAATTATGAATGCCAACAAGATTAACCTAAATTTATCTTTTTCTCATTTTCTCTCACTGTTTGTATGCGTGTGTGTTTGTTCGAAAGTGTTTATATATTCACGATCCCAAACTCTTGTAATTTCTTTAAAAAAAAGTTTGACTTTTATCATTATAAAAACATTCTCGATATATTATAACATTTTGAAAATATGACTCTCTAAATAAAGAAAAAATATATGACCTCCCATGGAATTGAGAATTATACATATACTTGAATTCAAGCGAAGTCAAAACTACCCATTTTAACTGCAAGTCTTTTCAAAACTATGAAATACTTTACGGTACAACATCCTCATTTAAGAATGAAGTCAACCTTAGTCCAGTTATGTGTGTGTGTGTGTGTGTGAGAGAGAGAGAGAGAGAGAGAGAGAGAGAGAGAGAGAGAGAGAGAGAGAGAGTGTGTCTGTGTTTTAGTGAGTTTTACTTTTTCGTTTTCCACTTTCTATTAAATCACTCAGCACATCTCTCTCTCTCTCTCTCTCTCTCTCAATGAATATATATATATATATATATATATATATATATATATATATATATATATTTTATATATACATACATACTCTCTCACACACACACATACATACATACATATATATATATATATATATATATATATATATATATATATATATATATATATATGTGTGTGTGTGTGTGTGTGTGTGTGTGTGAGTGTGAATGACAATTTTTGAACAAGACCTTTCGATACTTTTGCACAATAAGCCACAAGTGATGCATGGGATCGAATTCAGTATTCTTGAAAAAATAATATTATTCTTGTTCATGAGCGCAAGGCATATGTTTTCGAATATGATATGATTTCGTTAATACTGAAATGTATAGTTAAACGATAATAGCTTATTTACTTTGAGCATAATCTTTCGTTTCAAGGAACGAAAGAAAACAACGGTAAACGATAGTATCGGAAATTACTTTAATGAAATTGCCGAAAATAACAATCTAATTTTTTGTGCAACTAATAATCTTTTTGTTATTACTCGGGGGATATCCTAATAAGATTATAAAATATTAAAGGTCGTCCTTGTAAAATGAATAAAAAGGTCCGTCTGTTTATTTATAAAGTAGACAAATCACCTTATGATTGATAAAATATTAAGAAACAAACAAAATTTCAATTATTCGCATAAGCTAATGATGGTGTTATATGAATAATACCAGCTTTATCAAAAGTTTTACGAAAGATTGGAAGTTTGTTTCTTATTATCTTATCAAGCGTCACGTGATTGGATTGGATAGGTAAACAGATCGACCCTTTTTATTCATTATGCATGGACGACCTTTGATATTTCACATTTTTGTTAGGAACCCCCTCGTTTAATAACCAAACGATTATTAGTTTAACATAAAATGTAATTAGGTTATTATTTACTGTAATTTTAAGCACAAAGTCTTTTTGATGCCATTGTTTAACGCTGTTTACTTTGATTCCTTGCAATTTCACATTTACAGCAAAGAAGCTATTATCATTTAACTATAGATTTCAGTATCAACAAAAAGTCATATGATATTTGAGAACATAGACCTTGCTTTTATGAACAAGATCCTAGTAATATCTCCAAGAGTATTAGATTTATGGTATAGGTCTGACGCTGACGGTCAAGATAATGCCAGTTTCTTATACAGGTCATCTCCACTCGGATCTTTTGGTCCAAGTCCCTGCATTCCTTGAGCAGGCAAAAGGTTCTGTCGAAAAGTAAGGCCAAAAATAATTCTTTTGAAGTTCGTAATAAGAAACAGTATCAGACAGTTTTATATTCCGGCGGGACCCTTTGGGTTGGCATATGCCCTCTGGGGCTGAATAGATTTAAAAAATAGGACCAGTTTGTAAAGGTTAGTAACACTTGGTGTCAACATTCATTCTCGCTTTATGTATTGGTTAGCTATTAAGAAATGTCAAAGGAGAACTTGAAATTTTGAGGTGAGCGTCACTCTGAATTTTTTTTCCAGTTATTTTCGGTGTAGAGAAATTGAACTCGAAAATATGTAAAACTGATAACTAATAGCTTACTACCCTGAGTTCCATACTAGCTAACGATCGGTATGTAATCGTAAGTGTAAACCATACCTAAACCATATTTTACAGTAGGCAGTTAATTAGCACGTCTGCGGGAAGTAAAAGCAAAATAAAAATTCATGAAAAGAATTCATGTAGGATATATATAAGATATGAGATATATATATATATATATATATATATATATATATATATATATATATATATATATATATATATATATATATATATATATATATATATATATATATATATATATATAATATATACATATATATATATATATATATTATATATATATATATATATATATATATATATATATATATATATATATATATATATATATATATATATATATATATATATATATATATATATATATATATATATATATTTATATATTATATATATATACAGTATATATATATATATATATATATATATATATATATATATATAATCAAACCTAGTTATTTATATTTGATTTGAATATCCAACAATTTTCTAGTCCATCGATAGTTCATTTTGATAAATTCATCGAAATATTTCAAATTTGTTGTAAAAATATTTGAAAGACTCAGTATCATCAACTCTTTCTTCATTTAGTGTTACTTGATCCCTTAAGGAAGCTGTTCTCATTATTTCTGTTGTTCTAAGATTTATGTTAAGTCCCATCTTTCTAGATATAAATGCCTTCTATGAAACAAGAGTTGTAAATATCAAAGTGTTTGGTTCATTAAAAAACCGCCAACTATAAATTATAACTAGAAAGTGTCCAGTGTTACTGTAATCTAACTATTCTCCTACATCTCCAACAATTTCCTTTTTCCTACATAAAATGTAAAGGAAAAACAAACAGCAAAGGTGAAATAGCATCCCTTGTAGCACCCCCATGGTTACTGCAAACTCACTAGAAAAGACCTCATGGATATTGTTTAATAAATCTTTACATATTTACACAAAACCATCCGTAATATTTGCTTGTGGACAAACAGAAGCCATCAAAACCGGATTTATAAATTTCATGCACTTCTATACAGTACATTTTAATGCTAATTATACATTTACAAAAGTACGTACGTATAGGATATATATATATATATATATATATATATATATATATATATATATATATATATATATATATATATATATATATATATATATATATATATATGCATATATAACTGTAATTATTGTGTAAATTCGGCCAGTTTTCTCTTCAGACCAGATTACAGAATTTAATACTTATTTGCCACCCAAAGTAAGCCTGGAGTTACATTGGCTGTAAATCCTCTTATAGAATGCTCGTGAACTTATGTTAGGAAATATTATGTAATATAAAAATATTTAGATTCACCATTACAAAAAACAAAAACAAAAAATAGAAAAACGTTTTTACTTACAAATACTCAACGAATATGATGTTTACATTTCACGTAGGATTGTACGAAATGTAAAATTTAATAATTACAAGCAGTAATGCCAGTTGTAACATCAATTGTAGAAGAATATATGATATGAATACTGAGGTAAGAAATTCATATATAATTAAATGTAGACAGACTGAGGCTTACATTTCTTTATATCGATAGAAATTTAGGCATGTTTTATAGCTATCAAATCACAAGGTATTCAGTCATTCAAAACGGATCTAACTTCAGATAAATATAAACAGCACTGAAATTGTGACCGGTATCTAATTCAATAATCTTGATATGATTCGGTAAAAGGAAATACGATCTTACAAATGAAGAGAAGGGAATGATGTGGGAAAAAAAGTAAGAAGATATGGTCAAAAGATGAGCACAAGAGAAGAAAAGAGGAATTTAAAATACAAGGGATTTTTTTACTTGCAGAAGAAAATTACTCTGAATTGCGAAGTTATTTCTACAATGGAAGCAAATGTCTGTCTAAATAAACAGAAAGTTTATAGATTTCTTCCTTCAGTTATTAAGGTGCCGCTTAAGAAAAGTCTGACACGATCTATAGGACAGACAACCAAGATATTGGACACAGATTTCCATAAGATTATTGTGATTTAATTCCGATAGATTTGATATTGGCGATATTTCTGATTCTCATCACTTTTAAACGTAAAATAAATTAGAGACTAAGTATTAAATCGCCCAGGAAATGATGATGGCATATTCTGTTTAAAAGTGGTTCTTGCTAAATATCAGAGGGATTGTAATTAATGCAATCACCTGTGGAATGCATGCGTTTTTTTTTCAGGCAGCAAATTGTAGTTACAATGCGACTTTTTTTTTATATTCGAATTATACGAAACTAACCGCTGGTCGTCCAGGAAAAGAGCGCCTCATATTTCTTTACAAAGGAGGCTAATTATTGCGTTAATTAACCACGTTTTTACCGTCCCTTGCGAATCCCAGGCCCCTCTACTCTCACTCCTCTCCCCGCCCCAATGACCCGGTCCTTATTAATAGGGGAAATGAAGGTGAAATGAAATGAAGGTGAAATGATAGCCTTTATATATATATATATGTTATATAGTATATATATGTGTGTGTGTGTGTGTATGTGTGTGTGTGTATGTATATATATATATATATATATATATATATATATATATATATATATATATATATATATATATATATATATATATACATGTGTGTGTGTCGCAGGTAAATCCACGAAACATCCCTCAGTAATGTTATATACGAACATTTGCTAGGTGGGAGACCATTCGTTACATTATTATTGACAAGAAAGACCTATGCGGATAACCGCCATTCCCTCGTAGGGATAAACAAACTTATATTTATCTTTGGGTGGGTAAACAAGTCTATTTCCTCTTTCTCTCGCTCTTATATTTAGTTATGCAAACGAAACTTTTATATATACATACGCGCGCGCGCGCACACACACACATATATATTTGTGTGTCTGTGATCATTTTGTAACTTTTTTTCAGATAATTGATGTTAAACCTCACTAAAATAAATTGGTTAATTCCTTTAACCCCCAGTTAATCAATAGGTAAGTCTTTTTTATTTAGGGTTGAATGAATACAATATTCAAATAGTAAGCCAAAAATCAGGTAAGATAATATTTTTGAACTTAGCATCGGCAGTTTTCTTCATCAGATCCTCTTTCTCTTATTGTTTCACGCACTATTTCTTTTATTATTTTTGGTAAGACGAGTACAGAGCAGGGCGATTAGTATGTGAATAAGCGTGTTGACCTCACCATACATTTTTATCATAGAAAATTCCCCAAAATCGCAGACACATACTACAAAAATTATATATCCTTCAATTTTTCAAATTGTATATCATGTTTTTGCATTGCTTGGGATATATTTATACCTCTACATGTTTGAGGTGTAAGTTTATATGTGCATTTTGGGATTGAGGATTTCCATACATTTTTTTGTAATTCTGAATTTGGATTAACCTTTTTTAAGGTAATATTAATCTCTTACATTCCTCCTACAGGTCTTATAATATTGTCTTTGATTTCTGCTGAAACAATTGAACTTGTCTGAAGCGTATATCATTCAATATCTTTATTAAGGCAGTCAGTAACATCTGTATATCATGATAAATGTTTTTTGGTATATTATTATAAATTTTTATTCGATTGTAAATACAGCATAGGGCTACTTCGTTGTGGCATTGAGGTCTCAATGCTAACAATTCATTCGGCCGCAAGTATTTCATAATATTGTTCCTACATTGTGATCACATTTATCTGTTGCATTTTGCATGCACCTCTGTTGTCACACCGGTTTTTCAATGTACAATTGTTTTTATTGTTTTTGGCATTATATATTCATTTTTGAAAAGGGCCGTTGCTTTTCTTTTGCATTGTAACTAATATTTATTTTAGAGACGAATATATTCTGTCACAGCTTTTAATTTGTTTGTTTATTTTCTCTCCTTTATTTCGGTGCTTGTAAGCCGATGGTGTCCTATACACAACTCTTACCGTAGTATTCGAGTATAATTTCATTGCTACATTTTTGAACGTTGAACTAAAAAAAAAAATGAACTAGCGATAAAATTTAATCAAGTGTGATATTCGCACATCAGAATTCAGAAAATTAACATTGGACTCAGTTTGCGTCAGTGCTCACAGCGCCATCTGTTTTGAGTTGGACGAACTAATTGGTTGGCTGTACATTCGCCCACTGTACGTTTATGCTATTTATGGCGACATTGCTGACATTTCAAAGCGTTAAACTGTAAGGAGAATATCCTTGTTAATCCTACTGTTATGGTAAATATGAAGATAAATAAAATATTCCAGTATTCAGTTGCAACGGTGGTAGGATATCGAACGCATATGCCATTTGGTATCGCTAAGAATTACAAATTGATATTTACTCATATCATTCTCCATTTCATTGTAAAAAATTATTTTGTTGACAAAACATTTAACACATTTTCGATGCCAAGTTAAATGAATGATAGCTCACAATATAATACACCTTACAGACAAGATTTTGTGCTCGGCAGAAGCTAGTCTCTAGCCGAAGAATAACCGTAAAAACCAGGTGGAAATGATGATTTATTTTTGCTGGGATCATCATAATTATGTGAAGGCATTGTTGGAAATTGGAGTTAGGATATGATATTTAGATCAAAGGCCAAGCGCTAGGACCCATGAGGTCATTCAGCGCTGAAAATAATGCTGGAACAACTGTTAGAAGAGGGTGGAAAGTATGATGGAAGAAAGGGAATATGAACGGAGGTATAGAAAAGGAAATGAAAGGGGTTGCAGCTGTGGGTCGAAGGGACCTTGCAAAGAACCTCAAGTAATGCATACAGTGCACTGCATGAGGTGCACTGACGGCAGCACCCCAATGGGTGTAAAGACATAGTTAAGTAAATTATAACAAGTCCATTTTTTAAACTAAGTTCACTTAGATTTTAATTTCAGTATTCTTTTGCGAACTGTCTGTCAGAATAGATATCCCCCAACAGCGTAATCCATGAAAAACAATTTAAGTTTTTAGGAAAAATTGGTGATCTTAGTATTTTGAGATCACTCATTTCAAGTTTTTCTTTAGATTCTCTGCCAACGAGGAAATGGCTTCAGTAAGGAATACCCTTAACTATACATAAACTTTGGAATAAACAATTCATATACCGACCAGCAAAACAGATAAAAATCTCATTTTAGTAATAAGAGAGTCATTTTCAATGTTGCAGACTTTAAAGGTATTTCTCAAGAAAATTGATGTTCTTAAAAATGAAAACAAATATCATTTCGTGCACCATCCAGGATGTTTTTATAGATGCATTTAATCCCATATTTAGCAAGTTTTTGTACAGTGACATTATCAATTCGTTATGAGATGCATTCAAACAGACATTTATATGTAAAAAGTTCTTTTCAGGAACAGCACGTTATATTCAGATTTCATTTTTCTCATAGGTGATGTATTTTTTCGAATCAAGCGCGTGCCTTGAAAAAAGGTGTAAAACTCGTTTAAGAGGCTAACACACACACACACACACACACAAACAGATTTTGGAGGTCTAGGTAGGAGATAAATGCCGGACATTATTATTTAGACGCTACTGTTATTACTTTTATACATTATACGAGAAGGCCAATGGCAGTGTCCTCCCAGATGCGTTTCTTAACCCTAGTGTAAGTTTATGCCACAGGAATTAAACGCCTTAACAAGATACTGAAATGTTATATATATATATATATATATATATATATATATATATATATATATATATATATATATATATATATATATATATATATATATATATATATATATACATATATATATATATATATATATATATATATATATATACTATATATATATATATATATATATATATATATATATATATATATATATATATATATATATATATATATATATATATGTGTGTGTATATATATATTATATATATATATATGTATATATATATCTGCATATATACATACACACACATATATATCATTTCGTTATATATATATATAATATAATATATACTATTATATATATATATATATATATCTATATATAGATGTCTCTGTGTGTATATATATATATATATGGATATATATATAAAATATTATATATATATACGGCGTATATATATAGGTATGCGATATCATCGTTTATATATTATATATATATATATATATATATATATATATATATATGGCTCTTGTTATATATAGATATATTGAGCGCTGCTGGCACTTTGTCATTTCGTTATTCTGATGCAATGAATGAACTGTTTCAAAATGATATTGCATGGAGTGGTGCAATATGGATAATGACACATCAACACAACGGCATGAACGAGGTTGCGATTGCAACCGTTTGGATTATTGCTTTGGGACTTCATTGCGAACAAACACGGCAATTATATTCTGACTCTTGTAGAAAGGGATGATATTGAGCGATTCTCACTTTGTTAGGTGAGTGAATGTTGCAAACTTCTTTGCATAAATGGCGCAAATGCCCTCTACAGCAACACCCAGGTAACCTTGTGGGAGCCTGAATATCCATTATTATTATAACTTTAACTTATCTCTCATTTAGATTGTCGATTTTCTCTGACAAAGAGCGTGGATAATGAGGTGCAGTGGTTATATGTGTAAAGGTGTTCCTTTTTAAATAGTATAACTTTGAAAAGTGAAGCTTTTTCTTATAGTTTTATTGATACTTATATTAGCCATCGACACAGACTTTGTAACTGTAAGATGACTTTTCAGTGAGTTCACTAATGAAATCAAATTTAACTGTATTCAGCAACATGTTCTGAATATTGTACTACTTCCTCAAGCTTTATGATTAATTACTCATTCACTGTTACATTTCAAGTTCGTAATTCCAACCATCTGGCCCAGTTTTTCGTAACATGAATTTGGGATATAATTCATGATCATATCCTACGATATTCAACAGGTACTACCTGCCAGTTCAGGAAAGATATACGAGCATTAAAAATAAAGGCATTAATCCAGACCACGCTAAATAGGATGGGCAATTAGCCATGGAGGGTTTGAATAATGTGTAGTTAAATAGGAAGTAAATAAAACCAAATGCGTTATGCCCTAATCCTACTGCAACAGGTTTTAATAACTTGCACAGATTATTTATTTATACACATGACATACAGATTTTCACTAGATAACATTTCTCATAAATTTATACGAAAGAGAAATCACCAAACTTCAAACCCTAATATTCAGCTCTGTGCTATAATAAAATACTGCATTCCCAGACACCACACTGCAAAAAAAAAAAAAAAAAAAACATTCCGCAGTGCCATAGATTCAACAATTGCATGAAGCGGCCTAACCTTATCGCAACAGAGTATCAAAATGGTTGCCATTCACTTTACTCTTATCATCACCTCAAAATATTACCCGCTGAATTATTCTGCATTAAATAAAAAAAAATTCATTAGCATTATCAGATAACCAATAAAAAATTGTCCAACTTGTCATGCATAAGCAGTGTTATGATTTCATTATATCCGGATAAAAGATATTCTCACACATACACACACACACACACACACACACACACACACACACACAGCGGCGCATGGGCATCAAACAGTGAATAGCAGTGTTAGAAATTGCAATAAAAGAATTTAATTTTCCAGGCTGCCGCTCAAATACCATCGCAATAAGCACAAAGTAATAGCAAAAGTGCATTTAATGAAAGCGTAATGATAAAATTGCAAAGGCTTTGCGAGGGAAGTCATTCTGAATGATGGAAACTCTCTGCAATTAAAATGCCGCGCAATCATTTCTTTCCGTGTCGATTAAAAGAACGAAACAGGATTCATCGTTTCAAATCTTTCGCTGGAAAACGAACGAAAATTGTCTTCTTTATCTTTTGGCTGATTTTGCAAGACACGCAGCCAGTATGGAAAATGATATGGCTGTCCGAGAAAATATAATTTTTGTTTATGGCATTCCTTTAACATTTTGTTTTCTTAAAAGAAATGTTTTGGCTTTGGTGTCCGTCCACACTTTATTCTGTCCCTTTTTCCGTCCGATCTCAGATCGTAACTAGCTACTGAGGTTAGAGGGCTGCAAATTGGTATGTTGATCATCCACCCTCCAATCATCAAACATACCAAATTGCAGCCCTCTAGCCTCAGGAGTTTTTATTTTTATTTTATTTAACGTTTAATTTAACCATAATCGTGCTTCTGGCGTCGATGTAGGATAGGCCACCACCGGGCAGTGGTTTGAGTGTCATGGGCCGCGGCTCAGTATACCGAGACCACTGAAAGATAGATCGATTTTGGTGGCTTTGATTATACGCTGTAGCGGTAGTACAGAAAACTCGACTGTGTCGAAAAAACTTCGGCGTATATTTTTACGTTTTTGTTTGAATTCTCAATTAGTCTGTTCGTTTGCCTGGCATCATGTTTGATTTTTTTTTTTGTATTCCATGGGAATTTTACAGTGTTAATCTTCATAAATTCCTTTTTCATCGCAGTTTCATTACTATCTTTTATTAGCTATGCACAAAAATAGAACAGCTGAGGAAACACATTTGCATATTTAGGAAAGTGGAGGATTTACGGGTATATTTGATGACTCCATTATTTTAGAAAAAAATTTTTAATTAGAAAATAGGAAATACATTTGGATATTTGGGAAAGTGGGGAGATTTACGGGTATATATATTTGATGACTACATTATTTAAAATAAAATCATTTTTGTATTATTTTTGTAAATAGATAATCTAAAAAAAATGGACGAGGGTACATTCTTAAAGAGGAATCTTTGTGCATATTAAAATTAGAATTAAGTGACAATTTAACGTCCACATAGGAACCTTCCACCGTCGCCTATTGTATCTTTGCCTCTAAAATCTAGTGTTAATTATTCTCCAAATAATCAGCATTAATATTTTGTAGAGGTACCTCGAAATAACTCAGAATAGGTGACAGACAAGTTAAAACAGATGGTAGAAACAATGACAGGAAATAACAGTGCGAGGCTTTCAACAAAGGAGAGGGTGTTTTAACAAAGCATTTTTATGAAACAATCATTGGATAAATTCTAAGGTAAAGTGAAAAAACTGTATTTGATATATATGTGTGCTGTGAGAGAGCTTATGATACAATAGGTATTCAATGAGGAGGGTGTTGTGGATGCATGGAATAGATGGTGAATTGTTTGCAGAAATCAAAAGAGTTTGTGATGGAGGTGAAGTTTGAGTCAGAATTTGTAAATGGGAGAGGTTGAAGTTGTGGTGTATGAAAGAATCTGAGTCTAATTGTGTTATGTCTTTTTAAGTTTTTTATATTTCTGAGGATGGAATGATGGCAGGTATCGACAAAGGGCAATGGATGAAGGTACAAAATTATAGGACAGGAAGATGAATTATGAATGGCGTGGAGGTTAATGATGATATGGAGTTGATTTTGGAGAGAAACTGAAAAGGTAAGAGAGAGAGAGAGAGAGAGAGAGAGAGAGAGAGAGAGAGATTTTTGAGAGAGAGAGTCTCATAATTATAGGAGCTATGAATGGCGTGGAGGTTAATGATGATATGGAGTTGATTTGTGGAGAGAAACTCAAAAAGAGAGAAGAGAGAGAGAGAGAGAGAGAGAGAGAGAGAGAGAGTAAGAGTTTAATTATAGGACTGGAAAATGAATTATGAATGGCGTTAGGAAACCGGATGATAGTGGAGTTGATTTGTGGAGAGAAACTCAGTAAGAGAGAGAGAGAGAGAGAGAGAGAGAGAGAGAGAGAGAGAGAGAGAGAGAGAGAGAGAGAGAGAGAGTCTCATAATTATAGGTTTTGAAAATGAATTATGAATGGCGTGGAGGTTAATGATGATATGGAGTTGATTTTGTGGAGAGAAACTGAAAAAGGTAAGAGAGAGAGAGAGAGAGAGAGAGAGAGAGAGAGAGAGAGAGAGAGAGAGAGAGTCTCAAAATTATAGACTGGAAAATGAATTATGAATGGCGTGGAGGTTAATGATGATTGGGAACTTGATTTGTGGAGAGAAACTGAATTAAGAGAGAGAGAGAGAGAGAGAGAGAGAGAGAGAGAGAGAGAGAGAGAGAGAGAGAGAGAGATTTTAAAAAATAATTATAGGACTGAAAAAAAAAATGAATTATGAATGGCGTGGAGGTTAATGATGATATGGAGTTGATTTGTGGAGAGAAACTGAAAAGGTAAGATTAAGAGAGAGAGAGAGAGAGAGAGAGAGAGAGAGAGAGAGAGAGAGAGAGAGAGAGAGTCTCAAAATTATAGGACTGGAAAATGAATTAATGAATTTTGGAGGTTAATGATGATATGGAGTTGATTTGTGGAGAGAAACTGAAAAGGTAAGAGAGAGAGAGAGAGAGAGAGGAGAGAGAGAGAGAGAGAGTCCTAATAATTATAGGACTGAAAAATGAATTATGAATTCGTGGAGGTTAAATGATGATATGGAGTTGACTTATGGAGAGAAACTGCAAAATAGATAGAGAGAGAGAGAGAGAGAGAGAGTGGAAGAGAGAGAGAGAGAGAGAGAGAGAGAGAGAGAGTCTCATAATTATAGGACTGGAAAATGAATTATAAATGGCGTGGAGGTTAATGATGATATGGAGTTGATTTGTGGAGAGAAACTGTATGTAAGAGTTAAGAGAGAGAGAGAGAGAGAGAGAGAGAGAGAGAGAGAGAGAGAGAGTCTCATAATTATAGGACTGGAAAATGAATTATGAATGGCGTGGAGGTTAATGATGATATGGAGTTGATTTGTGGAGAGAAACTGAAAAGGTAAGAGAGAGAGAGAGAGAGAGAGAGAGAGAGAGAGAGAGAGAGAGAGAGAGAGAGAGAGAGTCTCATAATTATAGGACTGGAAAATGAATTATGAATGGTTTGTGGAGGTTAATGATGATATGGAGTTGACTTATGGAGAGAAACTTTAAAAGACGAGAGAGAGAGAAAAAAGAAAGAGAGATAGAGAGAGAGAGAGAGAGAGAGAGTTTCAAATAACCTTATTTGCACAGAGAGCGTATCAGTATGTCGTCTAAACTTCTTTGTTCAAGGAATTATCCTTTCTTATCCATTTGACATTAAGACAAATATGTTTAAGTATGATAGTTTTTGGCTCAAGAAGAAAAAAGACAATGACCACTGCTGCTTACTGTCCTCTTAAATTGGGGAATATGCAGCCCTTGTGCAGACTAACCTCATCATTCATAGACACTTTATCCAGCTGCAAAAAAAGCTCATTAGTTGCACGTTGAACTTCCCTAAACACCATGCGCCATTTAACTAACTGTACTTTTGAATATATATATGTATATATATATATATATATATATATATATATATATATATATATATATATATTATATATAAATGTATATATGTTATATATATATATATATATATATATATATATATATATATAATTATATGTATATATATATATATATATATATATATATATATATATATATATATATGTATGTGTGTGTGTGTGTGTGTATGTGAAATAATATACATATATATGTGGGTATATATAGAAAATGATTATATTGATTGATATATTATGTATATATATGTTACCTATCTATTTATACACACATCACATATATATACCTGCCATATATATATGTTTGACTAAATCAAGTTTTAGTAGTATTTTATTTACAAGTGTTGATCACAAATTCAGTGACCTGACATTGCAAAACATTTGAGTAAATCAATTTCCTGTAGCATTTGCCCAGTCTGATGGAAAAACTGTTTCAGATTAACAAATGGACGAAATTTGTTTGTGTTTTAGTTTTGCGTAACGTTCAAGATATTCATGCTGCCATATTATCTTTTCCAAATTTCCTCGTTTGACTAAAGTAGAGATATAAAGAATTAGCTGCATTCCAGAACACGGGTTCTAATTTACACGTTCGTAGGGTTTGTCTTGAGAATTCTTGATAAGTGTTATTTTCAAATTAAGAAATCAAAGTACAAGTAAGTTCTTCGTGTGTGTGTGTGTGTGTTTTTTTTATTTTGGTTTCCCAGTTGCTATTATTAAAAGAATATATATTTTCTTCAGTTTACTACTTCATAAGATAACATATCAGAATGTTTTACCTTCCTGGCTTATTCACAAACACACTGGGAAATGAAGGAGTTGGAAAAGAATTAGGATCCACACTGAAAAAGGTAAATGAATAAGGTACCTCTCGAGGAACAAAAAAAAAAAAAAGGTCCAAGAACCGCTCAATTAGGGGATTATTTATTTGTGTTGGGCAATTATGCCATTAAAAGGGAGTGGTACAATTGTATCTATGTCAGACAGAAAAGGAAAGTAGAACAGGAGACATTGAAGGTAGCAGTGTAAAAAAGGATATCAGAAGAGCGTTGGGTGATGAAGGAAGTAAAAATATAGGGGAGGTTCAACTATTGACATGGAGCATAAATAGTAGATGTGGGTAAGGAAAGTCATGATGTAGAAGAGGAAGAAATTTAAGTGAGAGAACAGATCCTGAAAATCGTTATCAAAGCTGGTGGAAGAGACACAAGATGAGATATGAAATATTTCATGAAAAGCTTCAAATTACACAGGTCTCTAGATTCATTGGCCAAGTTCTTAGAAATAAGAGGAACCATGACGAGAATTTAAAAAATTTTTTTCAAGAACTGCTGAGAAGACAGATGATGACTGAGCTAAGAAATAAAGTCTCAAGTGTGAATTATGCTGCAGCCGTAAAGATTAATCGAGGGATAAGAATCACAGGTAAAATGTTGGCGATAGAAAATTTGAGAACATTTCACTAATTTAATGTTGGTAGAATTCCAGCCTTTTGCCTTCGTAATTTAAAAAAATAAAACTAAAAAAAGTTCTAGGACTAGTATGTGTTCTAAGGTCAGCATAATTCTAGGACAAGTATGATCCAGCGTTTACATGCAATTACCAAAAACGGTCAGGCTTAGTAATGATTACATTACCTCGTGAATAAGACTTTACATATAAACGTAGACATAAATTGCACACTCTTCTAATGTCTCATATGTTATAATCTTGGGTATTGTTGTCAGGAAATATATAGTTACGAAAGAAATTTGTGATATATATTTCAAGATACAGATTGGCCTTCGGACAGTGACACATAGATCGAGACTAGTATCTAGCGGCTCTTATATTTCAACAGGAAACATTTATGCCGATATAGGGAAAGACGTTTTATTTTATGTACTATAATAGAAATTGTAGTAAAAAAATGCTTTATCAACAAATTGAAAGTATACATCACAATTATTAGAAAGTCTTATTACTTAAATGAAAACTGGGAAACTACAGACACATCTAGAACTATAAATAAAAATATATACGCGTGAGTGTAAAATCTCCTTCTTGAAATAAAAAGGAGGCAATAACAAAGTTTTAACATTACTTACATGGAAGTCGTGGACTGACGACTTCCTATTAACTTTATGGAGTAAGCCTTAAGGTTTTCAAAAATGGAAAAAGGTTCAAAGAGTCGGTGGAAAGAAATGGTAGACAATTCGAGTAAACTAGCACGGAAAGAGAGATGAAAAAAATACTGGAATGACAGTGAAGAGGTAGAAGAATAAAAGTACTCTCTCTCTCTCTCTCTCTCTCTCTCACTACACACACACACACATACACACACACACACACACACACACACACATACATATATATATATATATATATATATATATATATATATATATACAGTATGTGTGTGTGTGTATGTCAATGTGTAAATAAGATAAAATCACACACACACTGGATTTTATCTTTATTTATATATTCATCACGTTCCATATTTTCATTGATTCAGTTATACATATATATATATATATATATATATATATATATATATATATATATATATATATATATATATATATATATATATATATATATGTATATGTATATATGTATGTCGTTTGTTATTCACAAAAGAAGAAACAGGGCCTTATCCATCCGGCTATCAAGGGAGATATAAATGGATTTTGACGTTGCTTTACTTAATCCTGGTGAATTCAGGTCCGGATATTTTGAATTGTAATTCTCCCATCTTCACTCTTCCAGCTGACTGCTGAGTTTTTAAAGCTTGTCTATTTACGATATTTTTGTAACGTACACACATGACTTTTTATACCCGCAAATATTAAATTACAAATGAACCCAATTAATATGGAAGTCACTATACCTTTGGAATAAAATGTTCTGTAACGAAGTAAAGTCTTAGGATAAGAGATCCAGCACTAAATTTGCAAATGGAGAAATTATGCCCGAAAAGATATTAATATTTGGTGGACTTAGCATGTTCTCTTTTGATTTATTGGGCATGGAATGTAAAAGGAATACCTGCATAATTCAACAGTGAAAGAAATTATTTAAGCTTGAGGATGCTTCAGGAATCGCTAGATCAAAGTTAATATTGTGTAATATTTTAATGTTGTCCTTTGTATAAATTTACATTTTAGCCTTCCTTGATTGAAGGTGATGTTTATTGGTCAACAATTTCTTATTAGATTCATTAGTCGAAATGAATGAATCCTGTATCCATATATGTAAAACCTAAAAAGTGCTACTTTTCATTGATTGGTCTTGAGTAAATGTTGTCAAACTGGAAATAAAAAAGTTGTCATGGACTGCGTGGGAGAAAACCATCAATTGCTCACATATTTAATGATAATTGTAATCTGTCCTAGGGTTCTGCCTGTCGGTCACCAATATTAAATATAAGTATGTGGGTTCATTCAATAAAATTGCGCGAACGTTGGAGAATTCTGCCAAGAAAACTGTGTGCGGTTGGCAAATGTCTTAGAAAATACAATATTTCCTATGATTGTGTATGGCAGAAGTATTGTTTATCCTACAACAATTATCATTAGCATTATCCGAAACGCACTGTAAAAAAAGAAACTTAGTAAAGCGGAACAAATTTGAAGATTGCTCAGAATCAGTACTGTAAATGTCGCTTTTTTGGGGAATTACTCAAGGTATTTCTTTTGTGGGCGAGTAGAAGAAACTAGTACGCTATTTATCGGATGAATGTTGTGGTTGAGCTTTCAATGCTTTTCATCAATGCAAGACACCGATAAAGACTGAAAAAAGGGGGAAAGTAACTTACTTTTGAAGAATATTATGGCTTTTGTAAAGAGGCATAGGGAGAATAATTCATGAAGGTACATAGTGACTTAGAAGATAGAAATAAACATAAGAGTAAAATAAATGCAGTATGCATTTCAGAACGAAATGTTCAATTTGAAATACAGACAGTGCATCAAGATACAAACATCGGCGATTCTAGACGAATCTGTTCATGCTTTATCGTGTCCTGACTGTAAAACATAAAGACCTGTAAAGTGGCAAAAGTATCAATTTTTCTTGATGGATTATTGTTCAGTGCTCTCAAATCCTATGCTGAAAACAAATGGATTCGAAGGATTTTTTCCTAGTTTAAATTCAGAGCAATATAGAATGCAGATCCTCCAATCACTTAATGGAATCTGTTTGGATTGGGACGTTTTGAATGACATCAGTGGCAAATTTTTCATAACATATCAAAATTTCATCATGCATTAGCCAATGGTGCAAGAGGTATTAGGACATTCAGTAGGCTGGTATTATACGTAATACATTCATAATAATGCTAACCAATGCTAATTACGGAACAATTCTTAGTAGTGCATGGAAATATTAAATTTTATCCACTACTGAAAAGAGAGAGAGAGAGAAGTTACAGTAACCAAACGTATGTTGATATTCACTTCCGGCACCTTAAATAATATCATGACACTTCGGCAGTGATGATAACGTGAATCCAGCGGAATAAATGGGAGACAATTTAAGAATTGGTACATGATGCTTCATCACCTATTCGATTATCCCCTTGGCTTTAACTGTTCCCTCGTGGCCGATAATCCATTATTCTTGTAATTTTACATCATGAGCAGTTTCTAATCTACAAAAAATAACAGTATGTTTTGCAGTGATATAAGATGAATGTCGATAACGTCGAAAATCTTACATTTTATTTTTTTTTTTTACAATGGAAGTAAATCAGTGAAGGACTTTTACAAAATTATTTGTAATCAGAACATAATAAAATTCCCAAGGTTTCAGATCCTCTTCTGTAGTCGCTAAATATGTCTGAAAGTTTACATTTTTTTTTTTTTAGATTACGCAACTTCACTCACATGAATATGTGGGGACAGGCAACCACAATTCCACACGTAAATATATTCAATACTAAACTCCATGAAAACTTTGTATTATTTTAATAAAGATTAAAATGGAAGTACCTTTAAAAAAACTATTCCAACCACTCCCCATTCTCAGCATGTCTGCACATCCATTATTACCGTTCCTGTGATAAGTTTCATCTTTAACTTCAGTGAAGTTCAGATATTCAGCTCAGCTCATAAAAACTCCTTCATAACAATAAATGAAGAAATGAAACAGTACTTCGTAGCCAACTATAGAGTCCACGTTTTAATGCTGAAGTAATACAATTTTCATTCAGCTAATGATATTTACCTTCGTGATTTATAAACAAAGTGCGTGTTTTGTAAGGACGGACTAATCGTTCGTTGAAAACTGTAACATCAACGCAGTTGATCACTGCCATTATTTAACAAATTATAGTTTCTTATAGGATAATTAATATAGATTTATGATAGTTAAAAAGGAGACTAAAACAATTGCTTGAAAAAAATTACGTTTGGCATTAAATTAAAAATTGTGATTATCACTCACCTCTGAGATTTTAAAATGAAAAATCACGCTATGTAGCATATAGACCAAATTTTCGACATCGGCATTCGCCTCCTCCGATTACAGCTATGAAATATTCTTTGCATTTCTCCAGTTATTTGATGTAATGATCTGTCAAAAGATACAGCATTACAGTATAAATAATTCGGAATGCATGGCTAGGGCGGATAATACAAATGATAATATATATACCATTTCCATTTTGTTACGAGATAACAATATTCATGAACTTCAGACGGCAGAATGCTACAACATTCGGGGCTTTATGATGAGATTGAATTATTACAAGGTCTTACGTAATATAATCAGCCAATCCATAACGAAGGGCTCATAGTTTGTTTAAGAAAGGTTAATGTCAGTTCTCTTCCAAAGGAAACAATCTATAATGATATATAAGCTAAGGTGTGTCAACCAGTAACTAATTCAGTTAGGACCCCATTGTAATTCTATTCTAGTAT
>NC_089792.1:9315714-9325714 GCF_040412425.1 Macrobrachium rosenbergii | reverse complement strand
AAATCTGTTATACATATGTATATCTCGACTTCAGTTGTCTAAACTCATTGTTTATTCATTCTGCTACGCAGCGGATTTCTCTAGCTTTTATCAAGACCGTATGCCTATTCCTTAAATCTTTGATTAATGTTTAGTCTGTCGACTTCATATCGCGTGGATTTGCGTAACCATGGGAAATATGTACATATGCTTGCATGTTTTCCAAGCACGGGCCTTAATCCCTTTTGACAGACACTGCTTCAGGGAACGCAAAACCTGGACTCACCAACTCGTTCATCCCTTGTCTGATGAATTAAGGACGGGTCTGTAGTGAAGAGCGCCTGACGTTTTCAGTGCTGTTTCATTCATAAACATGCGTAGAAAAGTCTTTTATTAAAATAATCCTTGAAGGAAATTTATTTGGAAGACATTTATGTCGCATTTCTAGGTTAAAGAAACAAATTGATTGAAACTCCCTCGTACAAAAATGGGGCTTCGTAGGAATCGATAATCTGGAGGCCGTCGGCTAGGAAAAATTTGTTGATCATAACTTACTAGTATATATATATACGTATATATATATATATATATATATATACATATATATATATTGTAAGTTTATATTATATAAGATTTTTTGCACACACATATAAATTTAGGATTGGAAAACCTTTTGATCCATAGATATATCTTCTTCTTCTTCTTCGTTTAACGTGCTTTTTACCCATTTTCATATGCACCTTCTTTGAAGGACTTTGATTTATATATAGGCCGTAGCCTCGATCGGCTGCCCTGCCTGACATCGCTTAGATAGCACATGTGTATATATATATGCCAAATCCCAGCTCCTTTTCTCCCATACGAAGAGACGTGGGCGGTTTAGGCCGACAGTTAGACATTTAGGCGTCTGTTATGTTTTAGAAAATGGCTTTGTTTTGTGTGTGTATTAGTCTGATCAATTGATTTCAGCAAACCAATCCCGTGATTACATAATCCCGGGGTGCGGATAGGTATCCGCCCTCTACTGGTCGGCTGCAGTTGAACATGACTTCTTATACATACATACACACACAGATTTTTCATATATACATACAGTATATATATATATATATATATATATATATATATATATATATATATATATATATATATATATATATATATATATATATATATATATATTACTTATTTTGCATACACATACATTTTATACATACATACTGTAGAACTAACTAACACACAACATATATATATATATATATATATATATATATATATATATATATATTAATTTTCGTTTATTCCTTTAGAACTACAACAACACCAACAAATTTTCCAAATATACAGAATTTACTCTTTCTCAAATCTTTGGTATCAATTTGATGAACATACGCTTATATCATTATTATTAGAAATAACAATGTCTGTGGTCTAAGTGAGGTCCAAGAGAAGAAGTTTTTATTGAGAAACTTCAGACTGAAAAATTTCCAACCTTTAGTAATTATAATTTTAATGTGTGATTAGGACAGTGAAATGGATTATTTTTCAATTATTAAATCTAACCTCAGAAATTAGTATCGTCGCATAAAACTAGTAACAGAAATGTCAGAAATGGATGTTTGGTCAGGCGAGAAGTCCAATATTGGCACAAAGCACACAACGGCAGTAATTGGTCATTTCATGGGAGCTGTGTTTGTTTTTCTGGATCGAATGAAGTTGGGAAGAAGACGTTAATCACATTGGACCTGATAAGCATTTATAAAATTTAATTTTTTAATCTTGATTCGGAAATAAAATAAGAAAAAGCCTTTACAGAGCAATTATATAATGGAAACTTGAAAAGAAATTTGAGAGGAAGAATATTTTTTTTCTGTTAGTACTTATAGGGTAACTAGGACCTCAGACGTCTTTTGATTGCAATTTGCTCAGTTGTTTTTTGCCACAGGTCGGTAATTGTTCATAAACTACTATTTTGAACCTTTTGCTAAGCCGTATCCTCAGTGAGGCGGATGAATGATGTGATTTTTTTAAATCATTCCCATGCCAAAAGAGCTTTAAAAATACCATGATTCATTTCACTTTACAAATTAGAGAATATCTTGACCTTTGAACCTCTCTGCTCCAGATAAGATACCTGTCGATTGAAGAGGCCTCCTACGATTTTGAAAGCCTACGTGATAATGAGGAACTCCTGAATATGGAGGCTGAAGTGCAGAAATCATAATCCTTGAGATACACGAGAGTTTGCAACTCCCATTAGGATGGATTTACAAGGAAGGATATTGTGTACCCAGAAGCAAGGGGATGCGCATTTTCGAAGTGCAGCTTAAGAAGGGATTACATGCCAGATGTACGTTGTTTAACCTGGAAGATCGTTGTGTGCAAGATTTGTTAGGGAATATTTTCATCCCCGTTAGTAGGTCATGGAATACACGCGTTTGATAGTGTGGGCGGTGGAGCTCCTTGACTATTTTAGATATGTGATATGTTTTAGGTGATACTAAAGAGGGTTTATTGTGTTTATCAACTTGTATACCTGATGTAAGAATATGTGATACAAATTTTAACAATAAAAAAGGCTACTTTTTAAACAAAAGCAAATTTTCCAAAAGTTGAAATTTTCAGCAATATTGTTCTGAAGAGTGTTTCACATGCCCATTTTAGATTAAATCGAGAGTTTCACGGAATATTCCAGACATAAGGAGGATTGTGTATATAAAATATATCACGTTCATTTTCAACTGGAAGAGTACCAGTCGTAAAATTTCATATTTGACCGGACAAAACTGGCGAGAAGTATAAAATATATCGGGGAAGCAGTTCTGCAGTTTACTCACAAATGAGCGGGTGAAAAATAAAAATGGGCAAAATGTTAATAGGAAATACCATGAAACCAGTAGAATTTCTAGCATTAATCAGTGACATCCTTCAAGAAATCTGTAGCTCCTATTACCGTGGGAAATAACACATGTTCACTTTTCTATGATGTAAAACACGATATCATTTTGTAAACCTAATGAAACAAGTAGAAAATGCGCCGACTTTTCTTCGGCGTAATCGAGTTTTCTGTATAGCCGCTACGGCGTATAATCAAGGCCACCGAAAATTGATCTGTCTGTCGGTGGTCTCGGTATAATGCTGTATGAGCTGCGGCCCATGAAACTTTAACCACGGGTCGGTGGTGGCCTATCCTGTTTCGTTGCCAGAACCACGATTATGGCTAACTTTAACCATAAATAAATTAAAACCATTGAGGTTAGAGGGCTGCAATTTAATATGTTTGATGACTGGATGGTGGATGATCAACATGCCAATCTGCAGCCCCCTGGCCTCAGTAGTTTTTTAAGATCTAAGGACGGACAGAAAAAGTGCGGACAGAATAAATTGCGGACGGACAGACAAAGCCGGCACAATAGTTTTCTTTTACAGAAAACCAAAATTGATTGCCTGATACAGAGAGTTTTGATAAAACATTAATATTTCATAGGGACGTTTGAAAATTAAGCTATTGGAATCAACATGATGAAAACTAAGAATTTGTTTTATTCGGTAACATATCTGTCTATACTCTATAGCCTCAATAATGGAGAGTTAACGCTAGGGCTGTATGATATCAATAGGAAAATGAATATAGTCATGATATTGAAAATGATCATGGTGCCTGTGATATCAGTGATACCTGGAAAAATTATATTCTTCAAATGTTAGTAGAGGAAACCTGATGAGCGTATCGAGAGTTTCATTGCGTAGTTATTTTTTTTATAAATTATCTGATTGGTGTACATTTTTTGTCTGTTTTCATATGAATATATATATATATATATATATATATATATATATATATATATATATATATATATGTGTGTGTGTGTTTATGTATATATATATATATATATATATATATATATATATATATATATATATATATATATATATATATATATATATATGTTTAAATATATATATAAATATATAATTACACATGTATATATATATATGTATATGTTATATATATATATATATATATATATATATATATATATATATATATATATATATATATATATATATACATGTGTGTATTTGTTTGCATACGTGAAGTATGAGTGATAGTTTGCATATATCATTTCTCGCTTCATAAATCTGAACGAATATAATTTGCAATTTTTCAAATAAAATTACTATCTCGTCATTTATGTTAATACTTGTTTATTCAACAATGTTACAAATTGCTTTAAAAATACAAAAAATCTGTAAAAACAGGCACAAAGTAAAAGTACATTGGCCATACAAATAAAAAAGTGGGGAGGGAAGAGATCTACATTTCTTGCAGTCCCCACCTCTAATCAATCAAAAGATTTAAATGGGATTTGATATACCAAATCCAATGTAATACATATGTCAATTTTTACAACTGTCAAACTGGAATATCACGGGAAAAGAGAATAGAACAGTATGGAAATTTATGAGAAATGCACTGGAGAAGAGTTTGACTTTCTTTCACGTAAGTTAAAACAATTACGATATCAATTTGACCGGGGTCTAAAATGGCATTTTATTTAAATAATAATATATTGGAAAGAAATGTTATAGAATCCAATTTTATAAACCGAAGATTCTCTAAGAATATGAATTTCAGCCAATAAATGTATAAAGTGGCTGCTTATACTTCAAAAGAAATATGTAAAATGTATAGATTTTATGGCAGATATTTTACCTGAGATTAACAGCAAAGTTATAACCTTACTTGCATGGAAAAACGAGACTGGAAAATGGAGCGCTAAGCTGGAACACTAATGAGTTTACTGCTTCGCATTTTTTTCTGCTTATCAGGTGTGCATATATTTTCCAGTCGTCTTTATGTTGTCTGTGCTGTCATCCTAGAATAAATATTGTAAATATCTACCATTATGTATCAGTGCTCTTAAAAATGTCTTAGAAGACTAACGACAAAACTTCTAAAATTATTACTTCTCAATCATACTTTTTGAAGAATATATGAAAAATTTGTTTTAAATCGTTGGACAACATTAGGTTTTACATTAGATTATTAAAATCTACTTCTGTTAAAATTTATTGACTATATTTAGTTCGCTCTTCACTCTTCAAGAATTCCTTCCTTTTATTTACGGAAAGCATTAAAAAAATGACAAATTAGAAAATAAATCAACAAAAAGTAGAGTGTAAAAATCTGGTGCAAGTAAAACAGAAAGGAAATAGTGATATACAGGAACTCAGCTTTTCCAAAGCTTTCGCCCAATTGTTTAGTTTCCATTTTCAGTGAGAGGAATAAAAATCAGTTCATCTAAAAAAAAAAGTTGTTTTACTGTAAACGACGGAGTTAGGTTTTATAAGAAAAGAGGAAACCTTTTAGCGTTCGGGATTTCGTGAATTAATTCTATAACAGATGGAAGAGTTGACATTGCATTTTCAATCTGTCATGAAAAAATTTTTCGAATGTTATACTACCTGCCAAAATAATTATTTTTAATCGATCTTTAAATTATGTTTGAAATATTTTGCAGACACTTTAGGGAAAATGGAAACATTTCTTTTATTTAGATTTTCATGAAAAAACTAACACGACTCGAAAAATTCTGAAATTTTGGACGTGTTGATTAGTAAACAGAGGAATAATCAGCGATGGAATCTCAGTATCTTTTGATTTACAAATCCTTTGTTACTGTAAATAAACACCAGGTTCACATGTGGTGTCAAAATTCCTATCTTTTTTTATTTTACCATGCAAACAGCACAACACAAGCAAATAAAAGAGGAGTTCTACACGTTATGGCTCAATTTATTATGGAAGTCTTTTGTTATCTCGTATTCTTTATTTAAAGAACATAAAACTCCTGTGTAAATTATATAGCCAAACAATGTGGCGGAAACGGTCTCGAACTCAGTGAATTTTATAGTGATCATCGAAATATGTTTCTGTTCCAACAGAAATGATCTCGGCAGCATTTTTTACGAACAGAAAAAAAAAATATCGTAAAAACTTCTCGAATTTCTTTAGAATTGTTCACCACATCATTTCATTATTTAGCAAAATAAAAATTTGATTTTTAGTACATGAATTCCCAAGTTGCAGGGGAAAATGAAATAAGCCTAAAGTCGGAAAGTGCCTTGCTACATCAAAAAAAAAAAAAAAAACTAGGTACGATTGAACAGCTTATTCAAAAGAATTTTATGCGAACAAATATTTTGCAGAAGAAATGCATGAATTATTAAACGAGGGCGATTTGATAAATATAAATTTAGCATTTCTAGATTTTAAGTGCTTCAGCAGTTGCTCGTAATTATTCAGCATAAAATTTTAAAAGAAAGGAAAGGGTTTTATGCACGAGGGAGAAAGAATAAGCATGGGGTGCTTAGATGCATGAAGGATTCCTTTTTGAGTTGGGTCGCTTAAAAATATATATGAAGGTTTTTGGAATAATTCTTTTACCGGATAATTTCTTAAGTGCTAAAAATTTTAATTCAACTAGTTTTTGTAAGGCAAGAATGGTTTGGAAATATGAGTGTTTATATGTATATATATATATATATATATATATATATATATATATATATATATATATATATATATATATATATATATATATATATATATATATATATATATATATATATACTCACATATTTGCATACCAAACCAAAATTCTGCTCATTCTTGCCTTATAAAAACTGTTGAATTAATATCTTTTAGCACTTATGAAATTTTTTAAAAATTATTTAAAAATATATATATATATATATATATATATATATATATATATATATATATATATACTCACGTATTTATACCAAACCGAAATTCTGCTCATTCTTATTTATAAAAACTGTTGAATTAATATATTTAGCACTTACCAAAATTATTTGGTAAAAAATTATTTTAAAAACAGTATATATATTAATATATATATATATATATATATATATTTATATATATAATATATTATATAAATATATATATATATATACATATATATATATATATATATATATATATATATATATATATATATATATATATATATATATATATATATATATATATATTATGGTGAAGAGAAAGATTACTTAGATATCATATGTAGAAAGGTATGAAAATGTACTATATATATATATATATATATATATATATATATATATATATATATATATATATATATATATATATAATATTTATATATATATATATAAGAAAAATAAGTTAAAAAGAATTATGTGAGAAGAGTACATAAGAATAATATGAATGATATGTAGCCCTAGTGTTATAGCCGGAGTTTTGTAATCATAATAGAGTAAGAAAAAGGATAAAAAACGGGAAGCGCTGGTATGTAAAAATGAATTGCAGAGTAAGGGACAAGAAAACATTATTTACTGAGAAACCGATTATAATAATAGAACGACACAAATTACAGTGAGGTTTCGTTGCGTTATTTTAGAGGTAAGCAAGAAAATAAGTCAAGCAATAAGAAGTATAAAATGCGCCGAAGTTTCTTCGGCGCAGTCGAGTTTTCTGTACGGCGCATAATCAAGGCCAACGAAAATAAATCTATCTTTCGGACGTCTCGGTATAATGCTGTATGACGTTTAGTACTATTTCTCTGGCTTTGGCTCTGTACATCATTCCGCTCACAAAATAAATAATTAAACGCGAAAATGTTTGTATGGGGATAAAGTTAGTAGTAAATGTGGTAAAAAAAAACAAGTGAAAAATGCGCCGATGTTTCTTCGGCGCAATCGAGTTTACTGTACTGTACAGCGTATAGTGCTGTATGAAACTCCCAGCCACGGCCCATGAAACTCAGCCGCGGCCCGTGAAACTTTCAGCCACGGCCCTGTGGTGAGCTGTGTTGTTGGCCAGCCGCCAGCCGCACGTCATGGCTAACTTTAAACTTAAATAAAATAAAAACTACCGAGGGTAAAGGGCTGCAATATTGTATGTTTGATGATTGGAGGGTGGATGATCATCGTACCAATTTACAGCCCTCTAGCCTCAGTAGTTTTAAGATCTGAGGGCGGACAGGCAAAAATAGCCATCTCAACAGTTTTCTTTTGCAAGAAAACTAAAAAGAGAAAGGTATATCAGTTCAGTAAAAAGCAATTACAAAAAATCTGCCAAATAGGCATAATACTGTGCTTCAGTCCCCAAACTCAATTATTTATGCATTCACAAAGTTCATTGTGAAATCGTTCCTGCTCGCTCTCGGCTATTCAGAGAAATTACCATTTCGACTAAATTTACAGACTAATAGTTAATGCAAACCAGATGGAATTTCTGTGAACTCTGAAGAACCTAATTAAACTCTTTCTAGAATTGAATGTCATGGTGTGTACCTTCATGCATAAGATTTTGTCCCAATAAAAGAAGTTTTAATATAAACATATATTATGTAGGTTATACATTTATTCAGGGATGAAAATTAGGGCTATTTGAGAAAAACTTCTCTCTCTCTCTCTCTCTCTCTCTCTCTCTCTCTCTCTCTCTCTCTCTCTCTCTCTCTCTCTCTCTCTCTCTCTCTCTCTCATGTATAAAGCAAGAAGGAAGAAGAATGCTGAAAAAGGTATACAAAAATGCCATAATTTCCTTTAGAGCTGGAGGGCAAAGTCACTTCTGACTTGAATAATATAAGAAGTACTTCCCTTGCGATACTTTAAAAATGTAAACTATTATTTTAGTCATTAAGACAGAGAGTATAATATTCAAGAACTTTTTCTGTGTGGTAATGGAAAATGTCAACTATACAGAAATAGATAGTTATATATATATATATATATATATATATATATATATATATATATATATATATATATATATATATATATATATATATATATATATATATATATATATATATATATATATATATATATATATATATATATATATATATACATATATTCAAGAGAAAATCATTTAGTTTTAATTATATAGTTATATATGATAAATATAAAAAAACAATGGACCCCGTAATATATCATGGTGTTTAGTAACAAGAATTTCAGCAGTGATATTCAGTCGTCAAATGTCTTTTAAAACAATGAATATCTTCAGAAAAAAAATCTGGGACCAAAAAATAAAGCTGATATACAATTTGGAATAGTGGTTTGTTCGGGTTCTCTTATGGAAAGAAAACGTCCGCATTTTGTTTATACGCTGAAGGTTTTGCGTTTTTAAAGATGTACATACACGGGGATTATTCAGAAAAATTTAGATACTACTGGTCAGTTTGATGATTCAATGTTTTGATAACTGCTGACAAATTGAATTTTAGACTTGAAAGAAAGATTTTCCTTTAAAATAAAAAAAATGAATAAAAATTAAGATATCCATTGTAATATATCAGGTTGGCTCAGAAAACTTGGGGAACATGAAAGAAAATTCAAATTATTTTTAAATACAAGAAGTAGCGGTAAAAGTTTACACAAAAAATGAATTGTTTTCACATGCGATATAAATTAAATAAGAACTAGACTGGAAATATTGTTAGGTCAAGATAAACATAAAATGGTAGGTAATGGATTGCAAATATATCGAAAGCCACAAAAGAAGTTTCCTTAGTGATATTCAGTCGACTCAGGACGAACACAACTGCTTCTGTTCTCTGAAGAAAAATCGTAGGTTTAAACCTTTTAGGAAGTTAATTCTTGAGAGTGCTTTATAAAGTTAAGGAAATAAAAATTAAAGTCAGAAGTATTTCCCGAGTACAGGGTTAGTAGCAATGTCAAAACAACCCACACAAGCTTGAATTTCAGACTTCAAGAACAGATTTTCCTTTAGACTTAAAAAAATGTTTAGAAATTAAGATAAACCCAATTGGCTCTGCAAACAACATATTTCACAAGCAGTTCATCATTCAAGATAGTTGTGTTTGTTCTCCTTGACAGTTATAAAATTAAGCAAGAAATGACAAAGTGATATAGATAGTCAGAAAAAACTGACTCTGAATGAGACGAAAGTCACAAAGACTCTCTGATAATATCTCAGACCAGGGAGCACCTGATAATA
>NC_089792.1:9308214-9310714 GCF_040412425.1 Macrobrachium rosenbergii | reverse complement strand
CATAACGTCGTGCTTCAGTCTTCAACCTCCATTATTTATGCATTCTCAAAGTTCATTGTGAAATCGTTCATGCTCGCTCATCGGCTATTCAGAGAAAATGCCATTTTGACTCAGTTTTTCAGGCGGATAGTTAATGCAAACCCGGTGGAATTTCTCTGGAACTCTCGGAAGCCTAATTAAATTCGTTTCGGGAAACTGAACAAGGTCGTTTGTACTTATATGAATGACTTTGTCTCACTGTTAACTTTCAATATATATATATATATATATATATATATATATATATATATATATATATATATATATATATATATATATATATATATATATATATATATATATATATATATATATATATATATATATATATATATATATATATATATATATATATATATATATATATATATATATATATATATATATATATATATATATATATGTGTGTGTGTGTGTGTGTGTGGGTGTGGGTGTGTGTGTGTATATATATATATATATATATATATATATATATATATATATATATATATATATATATATATATATATAAATGGAAGTTTTATATCAGTTATGGGACGATGATTTGATTGTTTGAAATTAGCTCTCTCTCTCTCTCTCTCTCTCTCTCTCTCTCTCTCTCTCTCTCTCTCTCTCTCTCTTTGCAGATAGGAAAATACTTCTTTAAATTAACTGAAAGGTCAAAATTCTTGGTTTTTAGTATATACTTATGACTCTGTCAATAGAAAAATCAATGTCATTAATTTTTTACTACGAAATAGCTCATATATTAAGTATCCTTACTCCAAAAGAAGTATATGCTGTCATTACATAGCTACAGAAGAAAAAAAATGACAACCGCAGACAATTATGGCTTGTTTTTCTCTGCCTTTCTGCTCTCGAATTATTCAGACATTATCTCAGCTTTAATTCATGTGGGGGGCGGGGCGATTCTCAGATTTTTATTTTTATTCTTTTTTTGTTTTTTAGGAGTTGTTTATAGCGTTTTCTTCAATTCTCCTGCATACTTTACTTCGTAGCTCTCTTGATTTAAACCAACGGCGCCACCTCCTGCCTGATTGATGGAATTCATAACTTCAAGAAATAGAACTTTTATCTTGTGTCATTTAATAGTATTTGCGTGGGGAGGTCAGTGAAATAGAATATGAGTCTGCAAAAGAATTAAAATGATTTTAAATATAATGAACAGAGTTAGTGGGGATCAGCATTTCTTTGGTGGAAGAATGTACCCTTTCAGAGAAGACATAAGTTTATTTCCAATGATAGTCTATTTGCGTGTATCGTAGGTATAGTTTCATACAGAATTTAAATTGAAACATAGAACTGTAAGATATCCACAGATTTTCTTTAAAGCTAATAATTATTCTGTTCTGTTTATACATATTGTAAAAAGATCGCTTAGAAATAACGGACTAGCCATGAACCTTTCCACACCTAATTCAGACATATTTGAAGAAAATAATGCATAAGAAAATGATGATGGAAGAGGATAAATGTAAATAGAAATAAACAAACATAAATAAATATCAATCTTGATTAAAAAATATAAACTCAATATACGTAAATAACAAACACTCAAGATGACAATAATTGCACATTATTAAAAAGATATTGAAGAATAATAACGTAGTTTTACTGCATATTCGAGAAAATAACCCGGTCATGTGAAAAACTTCTTGCAAGTGCTATGTTGCACCCATATTTTTAGCAACAACGCCATTACTAAGCTAACGCAAATAATATGACAATAATAGTACAAGCAATAATGACGTGTACTAATATTTTTATCAGCTGACCAAAATAAAAGTTGAAAGCGATTCTGGCAGTTTCAGGTAAGCCAGACAGTTGTTACATTTTTACATTACTTGCTTCTTAAGACTTTTCATTGTCAGTTATAGTCTTCTCATGTAGCATATTCCACCTAACTTAGACTAAAGTTGCTGCCTGTATTGACAATAATTCAGTATATTTCATAATGATAATTGAAAAGCAAATTACACATAATTTTGTTTCCTCTTATGAGTATTCAGTTTGCCTACCCACCTAAGCTCGAAGATACCATTAGGCTATGTACAATTGATCTTCTTTATAAAAGAAATGCGTAAAAAAGGAAAACAATATGCAAATAAAAAATATAAATCCACACGTTTTTAAGACTTTTTTTTGGAAGCTTGAATTTCAAGTCAATGGCCCCTGTGGGCTAGTTTCTTAAGAATACGGTTTTGTCTTCTGAATAATAATAATAATAATAATAATAATAATAATAATAATAATAAATAATAATAATAATAATAATAATAATAATAATAATAATAATAAAAGAAAATATAAAATGATAAACATATGAAAAATATAATTTACGCAGCTGAACTCCTTTACATCAAATATCTTATTTTGTACCTGGATGAGAAATATGAAAAAAAGACTCTTGACCCCAAATCCATTTACACTTTGAAAGCAACAACCGAAGACGTAAATTGAC
>NC_089792.1:9258214-9305714 GCF_040412425.1 Macrobrachium rosenbergii | reverse complement strand
TCTCCTCTTTGTCAAACCTGTTTGTTCGCCCCGGGTGGTGGCGTGGCAGGTATGGGATCGGGAGGGTATGGGAGACAGCAGCGCTTGGTTCTAGACCGCCAACAAGCTCGTATAAACAGTAATAACATTTGCTCATAGAGTAATTCTGCATATTCACTTAATTCAAAGTAAAACGAGATCAATATTAACAAACTCGGATGCATCTAAAAGGTATTTATTTATCTTCTTAAGAATAAGCAAATAAATAAGATACATTGTAAATTTACAGCCAACTTTTAAAGGTTTGGACATCAAAAACATATGGACGAAAATGTAGATCTGGGACTGCGATTACAAAGCAAATATAGCTTCTCTCTAGCGACTAGTATCTTAACATTGTTAATCCTCCCCCACCTAGCAAGTCTCACTTCCAGGAAAAAGACAAGTAAATAGTGATTACAAATAGCATGTGTATGTAAGGTATTGCAATTAATATATACCTAATAGTGTTCGCGCTGGAAAGATAATATCATACTCACATTAAAGTGAATATAAACAAATAAAAAAAAAAAAACAGCAGGTTGTAGGCGGTCATCAAAATAAGTAAATCATTGGGAAAGTGATTTCAGGAAATGAGTAGGGTAAGCTACTGAAATTATATGATGTAAATAATCGTAATGCCTCATGTAACACGAAGAATTCAGGAAAAGCGTGAAACATTTTTAAAACACGGCAAATGAGATTATTTTAGAAGTGATGAAAATAGAACCAATCTAAATTTGATATACGGAACCAAGTAAAGTCGAGGCGATTAACATTGCAAGCTCTTGAGTTTTGACCGGCATTTTGAAATTTAAAAGAGATTGGGATAAGTTAGTAAAAAGAAATCATCTGAGTAATAAAACAGTTAGTGCTATTTTTCACCTGTTGTCAATCTCTAGAGTTTGTGGTAAGCTATGCGCAAGGTTTTAAAGAAGTTTTCTCCGTAAATTTTTAAAATATGAGAAATAAATATTCTTAAGAATGACAGTAGAGATTCAAACATTATCATGGAGTGTATTCATTATTCATCAGGTGAAGCCACAGGAAAATCTTGGAAAGAAACGACAGAGCGCCAAGTACTTTCGTATAATTAAAACATCTTCGGAGCAAAAATTGTACATTGTATTTATATAAAACGTGATGAACTGGACTTGTCTGCCGAATGTGGTCAAGAGTATATATTTATATATATTTTTTACCCCAACCTACACAAGACAGGAGTGGATGAGAGGAGAGGATTGTTAAAACAGCTGGGCTGAATACAAATGAGAGAGAAAAAGTGGCATTAGACAGAAATGAAGAAAATGAAATATGAAAATATATAGATGTGGTAAAAGAGGTCCAGTGCAATTAAAACTAGTAAGAGAGTGTTTTGACACACACACACACATAATATATATATATATATATATATATATATATATATATATATATATATATATATATATATATATATATATATGTATATATATATATATATATATATAGTATATATATATATATATATATATATATATATATATATATATATACACACACAGAATTTCTCCAGTCAATCTTCACCCATCAGTCAGGCTTATTCACTCTCGATGTGACAACTTCCAGCCCAATTCATCTCGCGTCCCACAATGTTTCCCTGGATCTCTGTCACTTTTCTTTCCTCAGTCATCATCATCCATTACGGTCACACTAATCAAGTTGGTCGACAAAGTTTTCCCTGTCATCGTTGATTATCTTCTTCATCTAATTCTGGTTGGAAAGAAAGGTCTATGATGCCTTCTGTTATGGTCATTTTTAGTCCTTGTGATCATTCGGTTTTATCGATGATCGCAGCTCAAAACATTTTTGATGGTGCACTCTCAATCAATATTCGATTTCCATGTGCGCCATTTACGATTACCGTATCTCTCCTTGTTTACTATAGGCCTATTGGAGGCTATATGTGTTTTTCTGCAGTTCCGTACACTTGGAAATATGTTAAAGACAATAATGCTTGCGAAAAATCATTTAGTTTACGCATGCTATTCGGTATTTTTCATATTATTCACAGATTTCTGAAATTTCAAACGCATTCCAATATACAGTGCTACTTTGATGGATAAATCTAAATAACTGTATATATTTTAGTAGTGCAGTGTATGAAGAATGCTTCAGGAATCATTTAATTAAACACGATATTTTCGTTCTCTTGATGAAATATGATGCGAGAGAATTTTTTAGAGGCCGGAAAAATTTGCTTTCATTAAATTATATGTCCCGAAATATCGAAAACTAAAAGGTTTACTTTTCTTTATGTAAAAGTAAGCTCAGTTCATGAGAGTTAAGCAGTGCAGGTTTTTTGTCAGTATTTAAGTTTCTTTAATAGGATAACAAGATGATTCAAAGTTCTTTTGTGAAATCACAATTTCTCACCCAGCTTTTATACTTTTCTACCCACTGAGACATACTGCTTTCGTACTAGAAACCCAAACATTCGTACTAGGAACCCAAACATTCGTACTAGAAACCTAAACATTCGTACTAGGAACCCAAACATTCGTACTAGAAACCTAAACATTCGTACTAGAAACCCAAACATTCGTGCTAGAAACCCAAAGAAACCCAAACATTCGTGCTAGGAATCCAAACACTGGATTATGTGATCCTAAGCTGTACATTGCAACGATTCTGTTTCAGATTAAATAAAATTCATCAAAATGCAAGTACAGAATTTCTGTTCAACTCACTTTTAATGAATTATTAAATATAACAACCAATATTGTAATAAATACTATGAACTGAATAGGGGATTGTGTATTTTCTATATAAAGAAGAAACATGAACCCCCGCATCACAGCAAGTGATTCTTTAGAGTAATCGAAATGATAATGAGTAACTTCATCATATATGAATTTCAGGTTTCCCTTTTTGATATCGTCTTGCCATAATTTAAATAAATTTCTACTGGTTGATAAAATGGAATTTGCAGCTTTCTTCAGAGTAAGACTCAAGTCAAGATTGCTTTTCTCTTCAGCAGCACACATCACTGGTCATGTATGCCCCTATCAAATCTCCCTATGAATTTCGCTGAATACTTACATCACTCCACTGGTCCCAATGTATTTAGTAGTCATCGGCATTAAATGAATACTAATGACAGATTACGAGGATTAGGCCTAACGTTCACACCAACCCCTCACTTTGGAATCTGCCAAAGTCGTTTGATGTCTAGTCACTGGAAGAGTCTTCTAGCAATGGAATGTGACTACCCAGTTGCATACCTTTATAAGGTCAAATCAGCCATGGTAGGAACCAAAGATTAGTGGATCAGATCTCAGATCAAGTTTGCTAGGTTAAGGGAATGCTCACAACGTACTGTCCTATAAACCGTCCAGTTATATATAGAGACCATACACGAGTATAACTGGGATAAAAACTTTCAGAGAAGCCGGAGATCTGTGCTCACTGGGGCCACCCTCACCAGGTAGGAAAAATGAGTATTACACACACGCACACACACATACACACTCATACTTCAAACGAAGGTTAAACTAGGAAGATATCTGACAGATTGAAAGAAACATTAAAATATTTTATTTTTACTATTTCAGTTTTAATATAATAGCGACCTTCATGGCAAAAGTACAAAAATACACTGAATATCCACCAACACTTACCTTCTTTTGATGTGGTTGTTTGTATTATGCGAAATGAGCCGTAATGTGAAACTTTGAAACTTTTTGGCCTGAAAGCAATGAATGCAAGGTACAAAATAACTCCCAGTGAGGGCTCTCTCATTCATTTGCATTCCCTATTCACGGTACTTTTATGCCGGGTTTGCCAATGCAAATTCCGGGTTTAATTTTTCTTCATTGTTTAGACTTGGAAAACAGTTGACTTAAATGTGCATTAGTAGCTCACAGCCGCAATAATTGTAGGAGTGTACGCAGTTTAGATCTTTGCCTTTGTAAAAGATAATTTGATTCTTTTTAACGACAGTATTTACCGACTTTCATAACTATTTAGTACTCGTCTTGCTAAAAAAAGGAACGCAGTTTATAGAGAATTTTATTTGCAATCATCGCACAAATGAAAAATACTTGTGCCTGTGTGTACAAAAGTACTATATAGAAATATACATATATTTATTTATATATATATATAGGCTATATATATATATATATATATATATATATATATATATATATATATATATATATATATATATATATATATATATATATATATATATATATATATATATAAATATGTATATATATATATATATATATATATATATATATATATATATATATATTATATATGTATATATATGTATATATATATACATGTATATATATATATATATATATATATATATATATATATATATATATATATATATATATATATATATATATATGTATGCACACACACACACACCAGAGTGTTTCACATCTGTATGCCCAAGGAAACAAAATCAAATACATGCAGAAGAACGTTCCCGTCCGAATGATGCCTTGGAAGAGAATTGTTTCAATCGCCTGTGTGTCATTATTTATAGGATGAGAAATAGTGATGCACCGCATGCATTTCTCATCGGTTGAATTATGTGAAAGACGGTGCGGAAATTCAAACGATCTTTTGTAATCTTTCAATACTCTATTGGCTCCCAGAGTTAATGATTAATATTGGTGTTAATATGGCGGAGCAATTAATGATGTGTAAAGTTCGTCATCAGAGATTTGTCATCATTACTTACAGTATTGCTGAGGACAAAAAGAAAATCAATAAATAAATAAAAATCATATCCCATACGTCACCCGCCCACCTCCTTCTCTCTCTCTCTCTCTCTCTCTCTCTCTCTCTCTCTCTCTCTCTCTCTCTCTCTCCAATAATACACTTTATCTTCAGTTTAAGATTATCCCTTACCGGAGAAAATAGGAGAATATTTATCTCGTATTGCAAGCTATCGTACACTGCAAGAGAGAGATTTGTATTTTCTGCTCGAGAGCTGTTTCAGTAAAATACCAGACGATAACATTCAGTCCCTAGGTTCCTAGAATAACTTTCGTAAATTTTCACACACAATCCTGTTCCTGAGAGATTATCAGCATATGACCAATTTACTGAGCAAAGAGAAAACAATGTTGGTTTTGAGACACTCAAAGAGGAAAACAGTGTTAACAGTCTAAAGTAAGTATCTGGTTTGTCACTTATTCAGTCATTAGTATTTTGTTAAAAGAAGTTAATATGTGGCCAGTTTATCAAGTAATAGACAACATTATTTGTTTTAGGACTTTCAAAAAGTAAAACTGTAATGAAAATCGAAAATAAGTGTTTGTTTGTCAATTATTCAGTCATTGGCCTTTTAGTTAAAAGAGTTACATGCAGCTCACGCCAGTTTATGTCTCAGCTGATGGAAAGTGACCGTATTATTTATCTTTGCTTCAGCATTAGATATCATCGCCTCAAACGCTGTGTGATTCAAAAGAATTTTGAAATCCTGTTACTCATTTCTTTCCTGTGCTCTCACTTCCACAGGTTCCCAATCATCTCCCTTTTGTGATGCAGATGGCATGACTAAGCATCTGCATCTATACACACACACACACACACACACACACACACACACACACACACACACACATATATATATATATATATATATATATGTATATATATATATATATATATATATATATATATATATTCATCATCATTTCATCTACATATATAATTTCCGTAGTTTTCCTAATGGCAAATTTCTCACTCAATCATTCTTTTTAAAGCTCTATGCTCAGACATAATTTTTGATTTTGAGGCATAGTTTCATTGCCACATCATATTTCATGTTCGTTTAACTTATTTTTTCAGATCGTACAAGGCTTGCGCACAGCCTTACTTCTGTATGCGATGGGAGTCTATTTGGTATCCAGTTCTTATTCAGCCTTCCCATTACGGGATATGCATCTAATCTTCCAATAATTATCAGAGATCCTAAATATTTAACAAATTCAACTTCATAAGATATTATGTCATTCCCTTGTATATTGTCTCAGTCAATCAATCATTTCCTGTGACACCCACGGGGATGCATAGGATCTCGATGAACTCACGCCGCCACATTCTGTCCTGGGCTAACTCCTCAAGATCTTCCCAACACTCGTCTCCTGCTTCCCGCCTCACTGTCCTCAACCAGGTCTCCTTTGGCTACCTCTACCTCTTCTACCAAGGGCAACCCACCCCGGCGTATCTCGCACTATTCCCTGTGTATTCTCCACCCTGGGCATTTTCGTTTTTCCGTTTTTCCTATTTTATAGACTCGGTCTTTCTGAATATATGAGAATTCCATGAAGGAAGCTTTGTGAATCTGATTTAACAAGCTGTAGCATCCAACTGCATGCCTTTCAGTTTTCTTTTCCAAAACGTTAAGACACGTTTCTGAAATCAGCCCAACCTTCTTTGAAATGGCTTTTAAAACTGTAATTCTGTTTCGATATTCAATTACGAAATCTTCTCTAATCGTTGATTTAGTAACACAGCTCTCTCAGAGTGAATTATGAAGAGAGATCAGCTCAATTTTTTGTGATGTTTTAGGGAAAATCATTTGTTGACGGCTTATTGGGACCTGTCCCCCACTGGCTGTTGGCCTAAGAAACAGGAGATCAGAGCCTGCCCTATGAGCCTGCAGAGGCGCAGGAGGACTTTAACTTTAGCTTAATCATATGCTAAATACAGCTGTTACGAACATGGCGTCAAATATGTTGGTAGGTATCAAGCGAGCTGAATATTTCCTGGAAAGTCGAACTTGTTTACGTCTTCAATTTATTACATTGCGCCGGAGCTCAAAATCTTCCTAACTGGGGATATTGGTCTCTTTGAAGAGCTTTATTGAGTTAGAAAGGCTTCGCTTAGGCCAACAACTTTGGTAACTCTGGTAGTGACGGTAATTATTACTGCTACCGAGAAAGGTACTCCTAAGAATCGTTAGTGGAAATTGATGTTTTTAAGAAGTGCTTTTAGTCTGGTCTAGTAATTACGTTAGAGCTATTTGCAATTTACAAATGAGTTACAATGTTAATTTTCAGAAACCAACTTCTCCAGTGATCTTTTATTGGTCCTTATGCCAAGAAATTTTGCAAAACAAATATGCCAGGTTTTTTTTTTCATTGATTGCAGGTAGATGATAATTTATGAAGTCGCTGCAATTACAAGCATGTTGATTTATGGAGGAAATGCCCTCATTCGCAATCAGCAAAGGTTATTTATTGAAAATATACTTAAACCCTCTCTGTCCAATATTAATGCATGGCGTTAGTGTTCGTAATCACGGAAAATGGAGCAATTAATGATCATCAGAGCAAAGAGAAATCAGGGAAAAGATTTATAGTGATCATTAAAATCTATTACGATGAGTATGAAGCTCATTAAGCTTGGCTGATCTTTATATGCCTTCGGGAGGGAGGATTTTCTTGCTTTTGTTGCACAGAATCTGATATTTCGTGAGATAACAGAACTGTGCATCATCATGTTCTGTTGGAAAGATGGTATTATGTCATCATGTTCTATTGGAAAGATGGTAATATTTCATCATATTCTGTTGGGAAGATGGTAATATGTCATCATGTTCTGTTGGAAAGATGGTAATATGTCATCATGTTCTATTGGAAAGATAGTAATATGTCATCATGTTCTATTGGAAAGATGCTAATATGTCATCATGTTCTATTGGAAAGATAGCAATACGTCATCATGTTCTGTTGGAAAGATAGCAATATGTCATGATGTTCTGTTGGAAAAGATGGTAATATGTCATCATGTTCTATTGGGAAGATGGTAATATGTCATCATGTTCTATTGGAAAGATAGTAATATGTCATCATGTTCTATTGGAAAGATGCTAATATGTCATCATGTTCTATTGGAAAGATAGCAATACGTCATCATGTTCTGTTGGAAAGATAGCAATATGTCATGATGTTCTGTTGGAAAGATGGTAATATGTCATCATGTTCTATTGGGAAGATGGTAATATGTCATCATGTTCTATTGGAAAGATGGTAATATGTCATCATGTTCTATTGGAAAGATAGTAATATGTCATCATGTTCTATTGGAAAGATGCTAATATGTCATCATGTTCTATTGGAAAGATGCTAATATGTCATCATGTTCTATTGGAAAGATAGCAATACGTCATCATGTTCTGTTGGAAAGATAGCAATATGTCATGATGTTCTGTTGGAAAGATGGTAATATGTCATCATGTTCTATTGGGAAGATGGTAATATGTCATCATGTTCTATTGGAAAGATGGTAATATGTCATCATGTTCTATTGGAAAGATGGTAATATGTCACCATGTTCTGTTGGAAAGATGTAGATATGTCATCATGTTCTACTGGAAAGATGGTAATATGTCATCATGTTCTAGTGGAAAGATGGTAATATGTCATCATGTTCTATTGGAAAGATGGTAATATGTCATCATGTTCTATTGGGAAGATGGTAATATGTCATCATGTTCTATTGGAAAGATGGTAATATGTCATCATGTTCTATTGGAAAGATAGTAATATGTCATCATGTTCTATTGGAAAGATGCTAATATGTCATCATGTTCTATTGGAAAGATGCTAATATGTCATCATGTTCTATTGGAAAGATAGTAATACAATCATCATGTTCTGTTGGAAAGATAGCAATATGTCATGATGTTCTGTTGGAAAGATGGTAATATGTCATCATGTTCTATTGGGAAGATGGTAATATGTCATCATGTTCTATTGGAAAGATGGTAATATGTCATCATGTTCTATTGGAAAGATGGTAATATGTCACCATGTTCTGTTGGAAAGATGTAGATATGTCATCATGTTCTACTGGAAAGATGGTAATATGTCATCATGTTCTAGTGGAAAGATGGTAATATGTCATCATGTTCTATTGGAAAGATGGTAATATGTCATCATGTTCTATTGGAAAGATGGTAATATGTCATCGTGTTCTATTGGAAAGATGGTAATATGTCATCATGTTCTATTGGAAAGATGGTAATATGTCATCATGTTCTATTGGAAAGATGGTAATATGTCATCATGTTCTATTGGAAAGATGGTAATATGTCATCATGTTCTATTGGAAAGATGGTAATATGTCATCATGTTCTATTGGAAAGATGGTAATATGTCATCGTGTTCTATTGGAAAATGGTAATATGTCATCGTGTTCTAGTGGAAAGATTGTAATATGTCATCATGTTCTATTGGAAAGATGGTAATATGTTCTATTGGAAAGATAGTAGTATGTCATCATGTTCTATTGGAAAAATAGTAATATGTCATCATGTTCTATTGGAAAGATGGTAATATGTTCTATTGGAAAGATAGTAGTATGTCATCATGTTCTATTGGAAAGATGGTAATATGTTCTATTGGCAAGATAGTAGTATGTCATCATGTTCTAGTGGAAAGATGGTAATATGTCATCATGTTCTATTGGAAAGATGGTAATATGTTCTATTGGAAAGATAGCACTGTCATCATGTTCTATTGGAAAGATGGTAATATGTCATCATGTTGTATTGGAAAGATGGTAATATATAACCACAGCAAGTAGGGTCATTCAGAAGATACCTTTTGACACGAGACTTAGAAAACGAGAAAGAAAGATGATCAGTGATTTGAAATAAAGAGGAACACTCAATGAAAAATTTATCGTGAAAAGACAATCGTTATAGATCTAATTTTATATCTCTTAAAATCGTCTCGTCGTCTCCTTTTGAGTGACTTCTCAGTAGTGACCATAATATTCAGATTTTTATGTGTAGTGCAGTAATCAGCCATATTGTTTTCTGTAGTGTGCGTTCGTTATAGTGGTAATATTTCATGTTGTCATTCATATTTCAGCGAATTCTAAAACTTTTATTTCTTGGGAGTATGATTTTCTGTGTCTCTAGTAGAAAGACAACCACATTTTCCCATCACAAACAAATGTAATTATATTTTTGCTTTAACAACGATCAAGGTAGAAGCATGTTGATATAATTTTTTTTTCCTTTTCGTAAATTTCTACCCAGCAATGTGGGGAAGAGGCTTGTGATTTAAAAATCAAATGAAAAGTTATCTAATGCCGATTTGAATGCAGGGTTGCATGACTAGGGGTTATCGCCTGTGGTTGATGGTCGCTCCACAAATTTTCTCAAAAACCAACAACCACTAGCAAAAATCTGATTTTGAGGGTCCTAAAGAGGGAAAGATTGCAGAAGGACGCACCATACATGTGTGTTTATATCTACATATGAGGAAGTAGCTTATTTATACTGGCAATTCTTAACCCTGGAACGGTTACCCTCTAATTTGCTAACGTGGAAGGTAAGCCCGGGAGAATTTTACCCTAAATTAAATAATTAATGGAAAATACTTATGAACCAAAACATTTATTTTGAAGATATACAATGGAAAAACACCTCTTCTTCTTTCATTATCCCTGTTTTAAATGAGAATTGCAATTTAATTAGTACATTAGAAAACCCTTCCAAAAAAGTAACAAAAAAGTGATATTTAAAAAAAAAACTTTATTATTAATTAGCCAAAAAAAAAAAATAATCCTATCTTCTTATCCTCTTGCATGTGTAGTCTTGGGTGGTGTGAGCATGCCCTGGCTGAGTCCTATCCCTTTATCTCTGCCACAAACTGTATGGGTGGCACAGAAAAAATAGGGTTATTTTAGTTGGCAAATAATGAATATCTCTATATATAATTTATATTTTCATCATCATCATCATCATATAATATATTTGCAACTTATATTTATATTTGTTTTTTTACATGTAAATATATATATATATATATATATATATATATATACATACATACATACATACATACATACATACATACATATATATATATATATATATATATATATATATATATATATATATATATATATATATATATATATATATTTATATAACACTCACCAGCTACATGCAGTCACCACAAACAGGATACAGGTGGCGAGGGCACTTATGCCTTAGTGCACCTGTTGCATCTGTGCCATGTCTTTCTATCACCGAGTAAGTACTTGGTCTTGCTGTCATTGATTAGGACCAGCTTGATGCCATACTTGGCTGGCTTATTAGGTATATACATCCTAAATGGGCATCGACCTCTAAAACCCAATAACTGCTCGTCAACTGTGAGGTTCTCATGGGGGACATAAAGTCGGCCACAGTTCCTAATGAAGAAGCCCCATACCTCCCTCACGGGTGCAAACTTGTCATCTTTCTTCCGAGCTTCCCGTGTTTCAAGGTCGTCAAATCTGAGACAGCGGATGAGGAATTTGAATCGCGCCTTGGACATAGCCACTCGATATAAAGAACATCCTACATCCAAGCTCCACATTTCTTCGGTGGGGATGTGCCCATCATTTTTCTCACCACTGATGACTAGGATACCCAGCAGTGCTCTTATTTCTTTTGGCTCGGTGTGCGCATAAGTTGCTGTCTGTCGACTATACCTGGGGGCAAGTACATCAATTTTCTGGTTATTTACACTTCACAATAATGTTGACAATCTCATTATTGAGGAACAAGCTGAATACTTCTTCAGGTGACGCAGCATCCCTTGCCTCCCTGGAACAGGGCCGGGTGATCATTGAAGCTCTGGATTATGTTCCTACTTGGTGTCCTAATGCTTGCTTGGGACTGTGGCCGGCAACTCCACCTAAACTGACTCCACTGCTAAGCGTGCTGGTATTGAATGTGACGATGAAAGCGTTTCACATTGGCGGTTGGCAACAACTTCTTCCTTTGCCAGTGGCAGCAGGGGATGGGGCATAGCTTGCATCAGAGGTCGAAGCAGTAGGAACTATATCAGAAGTTGATGGGGCAAATGAAGTTGAGATCTTGGCGTTTTGCTTGGTGTGGATGTAATACCACACTTCTTTTTGTTTTTTCCTTTACCACCACATACCTCCTCCCCATCATCATCATCACTGCTGTCTTCACCTGGTATAAGAGTATATTTCACATCGCTATCACTGTCATACAATAAGTCAAGCTTCAAGTTAATCAATATCTCCCTCAGATTCACTTTCAGAAATTAAATCAGATTAACAGTAGTGTTCATTACTTTCTCCAAGTTCTTCATGTGTATATGTATGCTTTCATTTTGCCATGGCTCACTTTTATTTAATATATTTTACCCGATAATACCTACAAAAGATTGAAAACATATTAGAATAGGGTTCACAATTTATAACAAAACGGTAATACATGGGAGAAAAACACCCAGGTGACACAACACACGCAATTGGTAACTGTGGGAGAAATTCTCCCGAAATGGGCCAATGGCAAAAACTAATGGAGATAGTTGGACCACACAACTACCCTTAGTCATGTCATACTAAACACTGCACTGGAAGTGTGATTTTTGATCACGCTGCCAGATGTATGAGTTACACAACCACCTCTAAAACACTGGGTTATATTCCACCTGGTAACCGTTCTAGGGTTAAGTAAAGCTGCACACAAAGAACAGGAGCAGGGTTGGTTGTTTTTCTAAGAAATCTCCTCATATAAAAGATAAAGTATAATGCTCATATAAAAGGTAAAGCCTTACGCATTAGAAGCATACATGCATTAATACAAACTTTCTACAATCAGGTATCTAATTTTGATAACAAATCACCTGTAAAAGGATTCACTAAAAACAAAGTGGACGTCTGTATGACCCTTGTAATATATAGGGATGATCTGCAGTAACATACTTAGGGTACGAAGAGTCATTTCACATAAATCTAGTTCTAAATTGTTATCAGTAATATTTGTATTCTTAAACTAAATTTTTATGCAGTTCTAGTTTTTATATGAGTTTTTAAAGTAATGTATTACGCAATTCTAGTTTTTATTTGTGTTTTTAAACTAATGTATTATTTAGTTCAAGTTTTAGTTTGTGTTTTCCAACAAATTTATTATGTAGTTCTATGTTTTATTTGTGTTTTTAAAGAGCATTATGTTCTTCCAGCTTTTGTTGGTGTTTTCAAACTGATGTATCATGCAGTTCTAGGTTTTATTCGTGTTTTTAAAGTAATGTATTATGTACTTCTAGCTTGCATGAAGGTGGTTAGTAAGAAAACAAGATAACGGCCAAAAGATACAAGTGATATCCCCTGCCATAATTTCTTACACGCGTTTGCTCAAATGACTTTCATCTCTGCATCCCCTCCCGTAGCAATCGCTGTGGTGATTACTCTCTCTCTGGCCATTCCAGTGTATCTGAATTCAGGAGACAGGATGCGCCAGGCGTCCAATATCCTTTGAAATGGATGTGTTGGTCAAGAATTGACTGCTGATCATCAAAAGGAGGATGTCCCCGACAATATTGTCCTTCTCAGGCGTCCTTCGGGATGCGGAATCAATAAGAGATAGATTTAGATTTGTTCCGGTGATTGAACATTTCTTGAGAGTTAGAGGAATAATATTGTTTAATTTATTTATTTTCTCGATTGGAAATTGTTTTGAACTATATTAGTTATTTTTTTATTTAATCAGGTAGTGTTTTTATATTTTTTACTATGACAGATTACGGGAGTAAAATTTCAAACTTGCCATCATTCAGTTTGTTAAAACAGACAAGCAAATAAAGCGACTTAGTGCATCTTGAATATACATTTATTACTAAGATGCAAAGCCCCAAATCAGAGTACCTTTGCCAAAGGTATCCTGCCAAGCACTAGGTGGAAAATAATGCGGAGTTCAGCATTCATCCATTGTTATTTATTGCTTATGGAACTTGGACAATTGCAAACTAAGAAACGGAACCTTAATCCTTCATTGTTTCCATAGAATTCTTTACAATTACTTGAAGTAATTGTTGTTTGGCTATGATATTAAGTTGGAATTCTGTACAGTTGCTTGAAGTAACTGTTGTTTGGCTATAATATCAAGCTGGAATTCTCTACAGTTGCTTAAAGTAACTGTTGTTTGGCTATGTTATCAAGTTGGAATTCTCTATACAGTTGCTTGAAGTAACTGTTGTTTGGCTATAATATCAAGTTGGAATTCTGTACAGTTGTTTGAAGTAACTGTTGTTTGGCTATAATATCAAGTTGGAATTCTCTACAGTTATTTGAAGTAACTGTTGTTTGGCTATAATATCAAGTTGGAATTCTCTGCAGTTGCTTGAAGTAACTGTTGTTTGGCTATAATATCAAGTTGGAATTCTTTACAGTTACTTGAAGTAACTGTTGTTTGCTATAATATCAAGTTGGGATTCTCTGCAGTTGTTTGAAGTAACTGTTGTTTGGCTATAATATCAAGTTGGAATTCTCTGCAGTTGTTTGAAGTCACTGTTGTTTGGCTATGATATCAAGTTAATTTGTCCGTAAGTTAATGCTAGAGAAGCGCTAGGAAATAATTTATTCCGTGAGTAAATATTGGCTTTGTTTTGAAATTGCCGGTAGACAAACAGACATAATCCACTGTTTAATCATACCGGGAATATTTACCATATTTGCAAAACATTTTACTCTTCCATTCTGGAGGATGTGGAATACCTCAGCAAATTATGACTATTTTTTTAGTTTTCTCTAAAAGAAAACTATTGTGCCGGCTTTGTCTGGCCGTCCACACTATTTTCTGTCCGCACTTTTTTCTGTCCGCACTTTTTCTGTCCGCCCTCAGATCTTAAAAACTACTGAGGATAGAGGGCTGCAAATTGGTATGCTGTTTATCCCACCCTCCCATCATCAAACATACCAAATTGCAGCCCTCTAGCCTCAGTAGTTTTTATTTTATTTAAGGTTAAAGTTAGTCATGATCGTTCATCTGGCAACGATTTAGGATAGTCCACCACCGGGCCGTGGTTAAAGTTTCATGGGCAGCAGCTCATACAGCATTATACCGAGACCACCGAAAGATAGATCTATTTTCGGTGACCTTGATTATCCGATGTACAGAAAACTCGATTGCACCGATTTTTTTTTTTTTTTACTTATTTGTAGTTAACTTAATGCGTAAACGGTATTTCCTTCTAATACATAAAATGAAAATTACAGTGACTGGTAGTTTATCGCGAATTTATCCTTAACTATTTTTTTCAAAAATATCGTTCCAGCGCCTGCTCCTCTTAACGTCGTGTTTCATATTGTTCGATCACCCTAAAGTGTCAGTGACCTTGGCTTTTTCACGCCTGCGGGGGTAAGTGACCATTCAGTGTGATGGCACGTTACCTAATCTTTTAATCTTTCTTATGTTTATCATGAATCTTATTCATAGTACAGTGGAGCAGACTCGCCCTCACCCGCCAAACTCGCATCTTAATTCGCCTTCAGTGATCTCCAATTTCATTGTGTGTGTATATGTATATGTATGTATATATATATATATATATATATTTCCACCTATTTCATATATATATATATATATATATATATATATATATATATATATATATATATATATATATATATATATATATATATATATATATATATATATATATATATATATATATATATTTTGCCTAAAAGGGCTGGATATGGAAGGATAGCAACAACAAAGTCACTACCCCCACATCCATCATGCTTTAACTTTCAATCGAAGAAGGTACACTTCCAGCTCATGAAACTTGTAACATCAGTCACTTTATTCACCTTTACATATTAAGTATGAAGAGTACATATTAAGTATTACTACTCTTCAGAAGATGAATACTATTCATATGGAACATGCCCACCAAATGGGCCATTGACTTGAAATTCAAGCTTCCAATGAATGTGGTGTTCATTTGGAAGTAAGAGAAGGCAAAGGGAAATAAAGTGTGAAGGTATCTCACTTATTAAAAAATAAATTAATAAAATTATCAGTAGCAGATTGATTCACCTATGCCTGCTGAAACTTCTTCTTCTTCTTCTTCTTCATTCATCTGTATCTTACACTTAGTCTTTCTCTTTTAAGATGTTACGGTTCTTCCATTTCAGTATCCTTTTCTCCATCCATTCATCAATTTCTAGTTCTCTGCAACTTTTGGTGGTATATTCGTACGTCTAGTTATTATTAAAAATGAAAAATAAATACTAAAATACAAGTATCATAATTTTACAAAGAATAAACGGTATGAAGTTATTACCTTAATGGAAGCTGCATGAATACTCGGACGTATAATAGTCTGTTGATTCTTGGGAACAAACAAGACCGGCCTAAGAAACCCCAAGAAAAATGGAGAACAGGGACTGTAGACGAAAAAGTAAATATCAAACAGGAGTTAAAAATGCATTGGTTTCTGCTATAAAAATGACACTGGGATTTACTCAGGACGGTTGGGTCGCTGCCCATGCAAACAGAACTAATTGGCTGGAGGAAAATTCAGTAATAGAAAGGTAGGTAAGAATACCTGCGGCTATTAGTACTTGTAGACAGCTGTTGTTTTTGAAAGGTGATTGTTCGGTGCACAGGATTAATACTATTTGTCGTTACGCAAGATCATCCCTTGAATTTTTAACATTTAATGTGGCAAACAAAAGTCGTCAGGTCATGTTGAGTGGCCCGTAACGAAGTTTTTAACAGATTTCATACATAATTTCATATTCTGTCGTATCCAAGCCAGACATTGATAAAATCTATACTTCTATTTTTCTAAAAGACTCGTCATGATTTATATGTAGTTAATTGTACTCTTATGTTTAAAAAGAAGCACGAATTAAGCGAAGGTTAGGGAGTCATTACTAGAAAATACTAGAACTACAAGAAATTACAGAATAGTTGTGATGAGTTAAAATTCTAATACTGTTCTACGCTGAGTACAATAAATCTGTCCCTGTCCAGGAATAACTCGATTTATGTTTAATTCAGATCTGTTAATATTGAGCAATAATGACCTTACTCCAGTCGATGCTTCCTGCAACATTGTTTTTTTTTTATGTCGTCACAATGACCCTGTCGTTAATTTGTTGTTAATTTGTCACTGAAGTTCTTAAAATTATATAAAAATTATATAAACCTTCTAAAAAAGAAGGGGAGTAAGTAATAAATTGAAAATCAATATTTACTAATAAACTCACGAATATTTATGAGATAATGACCATTTACACAAAAAAAAAGGTGTTTTAACATGAACTTGACAAGGCTGAACTACAAAATATACGATTAATTTCAGAACAGATGCATAATATAAAAAAAGTGTTATTGTATGGAGAAGCGCTTGTTAGTAAATAAGCTTTTTTTTTTTACATGTGATTCACTGAATGTTGCAGTTTGACATTTAAATGAGTAAAAGTGATGATTGAATATATATTTTCCTAGCTATGAAAAATGCTTTGACTTAGCCATAACGACAGGAGTGTTATAGTCAAATGAAAATTACCTATTGCCATCATTCAAATTCTTGTCTACTCGTTTAAATAAAACAAAAGTCATAACTATAATATAAAAAGACCTAGAACAATTTCTTCTGCGTTACCTTGCTCCTAGTAAACCGCGAAACGCAATGTAGTTTCTTCTTTAAGCTCTGTTATCTGAGCAGAAAAACATAGTTTTTCTCTAGAGGAGAGTAAATAGGTTTTTTTTCTTTGTCAGGAGCAAATTAACCTCAGAAGCGCCTAAACACTCAGGGGATATTATTGTTTGCTTAAGAATTCTCTCTCTCTCTCTCTCTCTCTCTCTCTCTCTCTCTCTCTCTCTCTCTCTCTCTCTCTCTCTCTCTCGTGAGACTTCCCACTACTGCGTGGTGCACAGAGAATTTGGAATTAAGTTTCATCGTTAAAGATATGTTGTTTTTATATCCAAATACGACAGCTGAATTTTAGTGTTCTTAAAATGCTTAAAATCGCTCTTGGAAATGAGAAAAAGGCAGCAAAGTCATGTGTGTTTCCAAGCATTGCAGGTGTTCCAACTATACCCGTAGTATCTAGGTTTTTTTTTGCCAGGCAGAAAACATTTCTGAGGGGTTGATGTCTTTTGTAGTTTGTAACAGAGACCCACATAATTGGAATTCTTCTTTGATGGCCTGAACTTGCACATAAAGGAGAAAAATATGAACTGGATGCGATGAGAGACATCAGTAATTATTCCAGTTGCCTGCTGAATGGAAATTGCGTAGCTTTTGATTCCCACTTATTGCTTCAATATATTAGCAGAAATGTCAACATTTCGTGGAGTAGATAACATCATTTGACGAAGGAAGTTCTTCAGTCCTTTGCAGTGTTCTACTCCCCAAACAAACTTGACCATTTCCGAGGCACGGAGCTTTACAAAACTCTCTCCAACCGCATGTGGCGCATTTTTTACTTGTTTTTATTTCTTTTGGTTTTGAAATGGCATTTCTTGGTACTGATCATTATTATTTCCATCATTATTATTTCCATCACTATAGTCGAGTTTTTTGTAGTTTTTCAATGATAGTTGTAGATATGCTTATTTGGAGAAACAGGAGTCCTATCATCTGTGGAGAGGATTAGATCTGATATGACATGTGGCTTTTTCAAGGCTTTTGTGTCAGTATAAATCGAAGTTCAGTTACAGTTCCAGTTTTTTTTTTCAAATCGAGCCTTTAAAAGAAAAATCAGCATAGTCCGTTGTATTTTCAGGATGGACAGACACTGGATGTTCCTGCAGCTTTTCTTTTATGCCTCCATTGCCAAAATCCTTGTCACACAGAAACGTTGTGGCCTTTGTGTTTCATCATATTCAACGACGGACGTGATACCAAAGAATATATCAACTTTGTTTTCTTCCTTGTATATTTGGAGATTTCCAACATGAATATGGGCTTCCAAAAAGCCAACGAAAAGAATAAAGAATATTTTCAGGTGGTAAAATATGTTCTTCTGTGAGAATAAGAGATGGAAAAAAATCTCCAGTGATTTGTGTCAGTTCGCGAATCCCCATTTAGCTGGTGGAACTACTGTAATTCCGTTTGAACAATGACTAAGTAAGGTTTGCTCAGAAGATGAAACCTAACCATGGGTAAATACGAACCTAATTAACTTATAAAAATACTCGTAATTTACCATGGTGAAATTTACATTCGTTTATAATGGGAAACGACAATAAACTAATTTGGAATATAGCCTTAACTACAAAGGGATCACTTAAGGGTATGTGATTCTGAGAATAAACTTAGATGGGGCTAAAAGCATCTCAGCTTTATGCTAAAATAACAACAATCGAAGTATATTTGTCTGTGAAGTAGCAGATTGACAATTGAACTTTAAACGACCAAATCGTGTACAAAAGATGTTTTTTGACACATTTAAGCTAATTTAATTATAAGCACTGTCTAAATTAATTCTACTCTCCGTTATCAGAAATATCAGACCCTAAATCCTTTACCACAATGCTAACTTGCATGCAGTACTCATTTTATTCCATCCATATTCTTGCACTGGACAACTTAAGAAATAGGAAGAACATGAAATGATAAATTCTAAATTATACTTCGAAAAAACGAAAAATATACGTTAAAACGGTAAGCGATAATATTTGCCGTAAACTTCTATTCATTTTGAAATCCCACAGAGAGGTTCAGTAATTTCCGCCTTTGCAATGTATTACGACACTTACTTTCCTTTACACATATACTTTATTCTCATTTATTGGTTTGCATTGTCACTGATTCTCTTATTCTCATTTATTGATTTACATTGTCACTGATTCTCCAGTAAAGAAAATAAATTCTTCAAAACATTGTACTGGTCAACTTTATAGTTATCCCAGGTTTCAGTTGATCGAATGGGTCACAAAACAATATATCAAATTAACGGGAAAAAATTATGGAAACTAAGCAGATTTGTTTTTAGTTCGAATTGTTTGTTCTTTTGTTTATCCTTTTGGCGGTGTCTGCAGAACGCTATTGGCTGATTTTTGTGAACATTTTATACCAAAGGCGAGTTGCCCGGCCAAAAACGCATTTCGACCAGGTTTAGAAGATCCATCATATTTACTGTAATTACAAGATAACTTACTTTTGTTCCTGTGTCCTTCTTAGCCGTCTGCCAGACTGTACTAGAACTAGAATTAAAGCGTCAGCGGTTTCTTACTCTATATGTGTTACAGGCAGGTAGCGAAACCAGGCATTTCGCGAACTGCCTGAAAGTTCAGGCAGATAGATGCATTTAGGGGCTAGTACTAAACACGGCTAGTACTAAACACGGCGAAACAGTGACTCACCTACTCTGTTTCGCCGTGTTTAGTACTAGCCTCTGGGGAGATCGAATGTCACTAAGTGCATTTCGCCATCTGCCTGAAATTACAGGCAGTTCGTGAATTGCCTGGTTTCGCTACCTGCCTGTAACATATATACATGGAGTATTTTTTTTTTTTTTTTCACATCCCGGTATGGTTTTGTATCCACTGCTTTTTTGTTCTTCTGTACTTTATAAACCATTCCTCCTTCCTTCCCTCTCTTTCTCTCAATATTTATCTCTCCCTCTTTTCTCTAACGACTGGGGTTCTTCATCCGTCAGTTTACTCTCTCTCTCTCTCTCTCTCTCTCTCTCTCTCTCTCTCTCTCTCTCTCTCTCTCTCTCTCTCTCTCTCTCTCTCTCTCGGGGAAAAGAACAAGAGACCTGGAGCAAAGAAGACTTGAAATAGAACGTCTTATTTGGTCTTCCTCTCCTTTTCTGCCAGAAAGGAAATGACCTCAGGTGGTTTCAGCGGAAGCTCGATTTACAGTAGCGATGTCGAACCTTCTTTGAAGAATTTTCTGATTTTCTTTAATTCAGTCCAGTTTCGCTTCTTGTTTTGTCGTTCGGGTCTCGTTAGTGAGGGTTGCTGGAAGTGTAATAAGAAAATATCTCTGTTCGTTTTCATATTAATTTTTAAAGAAAATATGATTTTCTCAAAACGTCAGGTGATTGGGTAGTTTCTTTCAGTCACGGGCCATTATATATCTGTAAATTATCTTAGTTGTCTGTTTCACTAGATACGTGAAATCCTGGTGGCTAATTGGCAGGGTTTATCGAGAATTCTATTTTCACAAAACTTTAAAAGATTTTTCTCTCAAGTACATTTTCATAACCCGATTTCGCTTCTTTTTGTCAGGCTGAGGTTCAGTCACTTAGTTTCTCTAAAGCTCTCAATTATGGTGCTATTTATGATTGCCAAATCATGAAGTAAACCACAATGATGAGACGAAAATGAGAATTATTCCTTGCTCATGGACTGTTTCATTCTTAGCCAGGAACACTTCAGATGATTTTCCAACTATTTATATTAGACTAATGATTATTTTTTTTAATAAAATATAAGTTTCTCCATTCGTTTGACTTCTTACTTTTTTTAGTTTTCTGTAAAAGAAAATTATTGTGCCGGCTTTGGCTGTTCGTCTGCACTTTTTCTGTCCGCCCTCAGATCTTAAAAACTACTGAGGCTAGAGTGCTGCAAATTGGTATGTTGATCACCCACCCTCCAATGATCAGACATACCAAATTGCAGCCATCTAGCCTCAGTAGTTTTTATTTTATTTAAGGCTGAAATCAGCCATGATGATGCGTCTGGCAACAAGATAGGATATGCTACCACCGGGCCGTGGTTAAAGCTTCATGGGTCGCGGCTCATACAGCATTATAGCTAGACCACGGAATGATAGATCAAATTTCGGTGGCCTCGATTATACGCTGTAGCGGCTATACAGAAAACTCGACTGCGCCAAAGTTATAGATCAATTTTCGGTGGCCTCGATTATACGCTGTAGCGGCTATACAGAAAACTCGACTGCGCCGAATAACTTCGACGCATTTTTTTACTTGTTATTGATTAAAACAACTCAAAATAGTTGTCAATGAGAAGTAATAAGTCACATGACTATTAACATGTATATGAGCTTAACTTCAAAACGCTTTTTAAGAAGAAGAATCAGTAGGTTAAAGTGAACATTCTCATAAACGAAGACGGTTACAGATCCTTTAGTGTTTAGAAACCGATACTTTGGAAGAATTATAATTTTGAACATGTAGCGGTTTATATAAGGTCACACGTCGGATTGAAGGTTCGACCTTCTATTATTCCCTGGTTTGGACGAAACCTGGTAGGTAGATACCTCAGTGGTCTGTGATTTTCCCCCACAATATTTTCCGCACGAATTCCGATTCCTAAGCAACTAGCCAATTTAAATGGAAGAAATTTTATCATATCTTACTGGAGATCTGAGGACAAATTTATGATTTTTTAACTACATAACACTTTTTCACCATTCTTGCAGAACTCTATATGACCTCTTTTTTTTTTACGACAAACAAATTATATTGTGTAATCTCTTGTATTAAATCGATTTAAATTAATAATTCGCATGCTGCAATGACAACAATTGAGTGCGATTATGCGTTATATAGTAACAGTGTGAAATAGCAGTGTCTGTTTGTCAGGACGAATAGAATAGAGCAAGCACTAGATATTGTATACATTTGTGTCTTCCATTTTAAAATCTACAGTGATAAGCAGATTTAGTCACTCGGGTACTTCATTTTCTTGTCCCTCATCTGCAGTGTTGCCAGAATGTTTCCTTGCTTTTCTCTTAATATTGATTTCATTGAAGCCTTTCTAATGTTTAGATAGATTGAGCTCCTTTTCGTTAAGATTAATTTTTGTTGCGTCTACGCTAATGAGAAGTGTTTATCCTCCTACTCACTGATCATTGTCTGCGTCTATTTAATTAGCATGCTTCTCTCCTGATCTGATTAAACCATCTGTAACACGAGTGTTATATTCCAACGTGTATGTTTCATTATAAATAGAATAAGATAAACATCTCATGAATAAGAGTTATGAACATAGTCGTGACCATTTCATCGTTTCAGTTCTTACCGTTGATACCAGACTTTTAGTTGTTTTTTTTTTATTACCTACATGGGAGTGAAAGATGCGTTTCCTCATGGGATAACATAACTAATTCTTGTTGTCACACAGTAGTGGACACGTCCTGGCAAAACAAGTCGCGATATATGTACACTGCGTGTTTGCTTTGTCGTGTTTGTAGAATTTCCTTGTTTGCCAAAGACTGGAACTGTGTGAGGAAATATTTATGACTCATCAGTTTTGTTCAGAGAATCTTCTGACAACATTTGCGGAAAAGTAACATATTCTGAACTTAGAAGAGTGTGATGGTTTCAAGACAGTTTTCCTATGAATGATCGTGTAGTTTCGCTTTCCGTTTGTCTAAGAAGTTTTACAAGTTAAGAAAGGGGAAAGGTCTATTTGTATATAAGAATATATATATATATATATATATATATATATATATATATATATATATATATATATATATATATAATATATATATATATATATATATATATATATATATATATATATATATATATATATATATATATATATACTATATATATGGAACGAAAACATGAGAACATGTTTACAGAAATAAACTTCTGACTCATATCAGGACCGAACCTCAGTTTTTCAAGTGAGAGTCAAGGGCCTCATCAATTCCTCCACACTTGTGTGGAGAGAATCGATAATACCTGGACTCCTGCTTGAAAGACCGGGTTTCGTTCCCGATGTGAGTCAGAAGTTTATACACACATGCACACACACACTATACACATGGTGTATATATATAGGGTGCGACATAAGTAATGCCCCTTGTTTAAGTGGAACAAAATTAAAGCCTTTTTGATTATCCTTTATTTTTTCGAACATGAATGTATTACCACAGGTTAATAGATTAATATAATATATTAACAAAATAAAATTAATATAATGCTTATTCAGTTTAATAATGTTCATTACAAATACTAATTGCTAACTGCAAAAGACGAATACTGGATTTTTGAGAGAACGCAACAACGAATCTTGTAGTTCATTGGACTTTTCTAGGCTTGTTGCAACAATTTGGCCTACCGCTCTTTGAGCATCACTTACACTTCCTGTGGATTCAAATTTTCTAATCAAGCTTGCGATATTTCGGCTTTGAACCCTTGGGATGTTAAATTCAGCTGATAACAATCTTGCAGTTTCAGCACCATTTTATTGTTTTGATAGTACAATTGAATTGCTTTTTACTCTCTGTTCCTTTGTTAATCTCATGTGAGGTTGTTTGTATAAAATATCTGAAAAAATGAAGATTTAGCAAATTATTTAAAGAAAATAAAAATAAAAAATATACATTATAAGATATAAAATTAAAAAGGGCATTACTTATACCGCACCTATATATATATATATATATATAATATATATATATATATATATATATATATATATATATATATATATATATATATATATATATATATATATATATATATATATATATATATACATAAAGAATAATATTGACACCAAAAAATTTTCCATGATACAATTGAAACTGCTACTAATGGAATAATCTAAAGAAGGAATAATAATCAGTAATTGAAAAGATAAATGTCCTGAGCATTCAACTACTGCCTGAAATAAAACAACGCAGAACATTGGCAATAAGACAGAGCATCATTTTCAAATGGCGTCATTCTGGTCAAAAGTAAACTTCTGATCGTGGTTTCCATCACTGCCAGAAACGCTTGTTTCATTGCTTCATCTTTTTTACTGCACGTAAAGAGAAAGAGAGATTCCCCATTATTCAGGGTTTGATATATTCATTAGACATCTCGTCGGGAAATGGTTACTGATTTTCTGGGTAATTTGCATCACGCGTTACGTTTGTGTGGGTGTGTGTGTGTGTATGTATGTATATATATATGTGTGTGTGTGTATGTGTGGGGTGTATAATATATATATATACGTATGTATGTATATATATGTATTATATATATACACATTTTTACACACACACATATATATATATATATATATATATATATATATATATATATATATATATATATATATATATACATACATATACACATATACATACATGGGGTAAATAGAAACAAAAGCATAAGTTGCGCATTTTCATGATTTTTATGTATTTCACAATGTTATCTCAGCTGTCTATATATATATAAATATTTATACACCATATATATATATAATATATATATATATATATTATATACAAAATACATAGATTTATATTGACATGTCCATGTATTTTTCAATTAGCAATTATTTTTGAAATTTCTCATCAATTTTGGGTCCAAAGATACATTTTTCGATCTTAAAAAACAAAAAATGTCTTCCACGCAATTGGGTCTTTTACTTCAGTTGAATTATGTATCAGTCTTACGAATAACATAGATGAAATTTTTGATATCTGCATTCATCAACTATTTCATCTCATCCCTATAGTTAACATAACGTAAGGAGATAATTCGGTGTATAAATGAAAATATATAAAATTTCTCGTGGTGCGTTGCGAAATACAGCGTACCAATTATCAAACATAATGTCATGCAAATTGTCGAAAGAGCTGGGTAATTTGAAAGAAAAGCTAGAATGCACAATAATCGGAAATTGAATTTGTTTAACTGCAAATGTATTTTCAATCTTTTCTGCGTGTTTTGCGTATTGAGAGCAAGGCAAGAGGTTCACTTTTATTCCTCTAAGATTTTTGTTTTTGTTTTGTTTATGCATTCCGTTTTTTTTTATAATATGATCTATAAATGCTATCAATGAAAGAGAGTGGAAGTGGAATTTTAATTGAAGAGAGTTTTCGTAATGCAAAATTACTTCCCTCGCAAAACTTTGGAATTTTATTATCAGTTTGCATTAAATGCACTTTTGCTGTTATTTTGTTCTCGTGGTAAAGGAATTTCAGCATCAGCAGCAGCATGTAAAATTAAATTCTTTTATTGCATTTCTAATGCTGCAATATATTGTTTAATGTTCACACACAGTAACGCGGGAATGCCATTTATACCGAGATAATGAAATCATAACAGTGCCTGTGAAAAGACAGGCCTGACAACTGTTTATTATTTATTTGGTATTGCGAATGAAAATATTTTTTAAGGATTTAATACAGAAAAATCCCTGGGGAAAATGTTTCGATGGGAAAAGAGCAAAAAAAGAAATCATTCGCAATCGGTCATAGTTTAAAAGACAAGCCTAACAACTGTTTATTTTTTATTTGGTATTGTGAATGAAAATATTTTTTTTAGGAATTTAATACAGAAAAATCCCGGGCAAAATGTTTTGGAGGGAAAAGAAAGAAAAAAAAGAAATCATTCGCATTCAGTCATATTTTTTATATCGTGACACGAAGACAGGATCTTTTATGTCACTCTTTAGTCTGTTGTATTGTGTAAATATTAATTGTGACAAAATAAAATATGTTATCATGAAAGTGTTGCATTTTATGTTTAACAATAGTATTACTTTTACTTCGTATAACTTGATATTTACATGCATCTATTCTTCCGTCACTCTGGAACAGTGGTTCTTAACCAGGGGTGCTCGCTCCCCTAGGGGGTGCGAAGCCGGTTCCTAAGGGGTGCGAGGATGCCTATGAATAATTAAAGATATACATATCTTTATATACGCATGTTATTTTTTCTACAAAAAAAAATAGAATAAAATAATATAAACAATAATAATAATAATAATAATAATAATAATAATAATAATAATAATAATAATTATTATTATTATTATTATTATTGTTTTTTTTTCAGCAACTCAGGAGGTGCGAGAGCTGACTGCTGATTTGAAAGGGGTGCACACATTGAAAAAGGTTAAGAACCACCTGCTATAAAAAAAGGCCGCAACACATGACTAAACAAATGTTGCTTTAGAATCAAGACGTAGATGTTTCTCCACTTAAAACTCTGGATGATGTTGTATCATTTACCCCTTACACACTCCCTTTTATAATAATCTAATATTTAAAACAACCAAATACAGTAAACTGGATATCCTAGCCAAGTATATCATACCAACTCCCATCGACTTATTAGGACGGGTGTCCTTAGATGATGTTGCTCGGGTCAGAAGGACAGTTTTTATTCTAATTTTTAGAAAAGCCTTTTGTATATTATTTGGTAGTCGAGTAAGACAATGCAACTTTCCTCTCACTACAGCTTGGGTACATTTTGGTATTTCAGTAGCTCGAAGGAAAGTTCTAGTTCTGGAGGTAGTTGTATATTCTATGAATCTGTAAGTTTAGGTCAAGTAGCCTACTCATGCAAATTAGTAAATTTTCCTCACCCTCCAATATACCAAACATATATATATATATATATATCTATATATATAGTTATATATATTATATATATATATATATATATATACGTACAACCGGGCCGTATATGATATATGTATGTGTATATATGTTTATATATATATATATATATATATATTATATATATACATACATATCGATTACACACAACAAACTTCGGCACATTCTTAATATATATCTATATATGAATCATATATATATATATAGTATATTTATTATACACATATATTAATGACGTTGAGTGTTCGTTAGAAATTTAAGAGAGAGACCAGAGGCTTTCTCTCCGGATGGAGTCACATACCATCGTTTTACTCATTTATTCATCGAGACGCAGAGTACATTATCTATGGCTCGATATAAAGTTTCCCTTGGTTTGACAAAGGTAGCAGTTGTATTCAAATTCTATGTTGTCAAGCTGCCATGCAATATCCTTTCCGTTTTTATTCATTTATTCATGGAAACTCTCGGTCCGAGTCGATTCTCTTTTAAAGAATTTTGTCAACAGGCCTTTGCGAGTCATATTTGTCCCAGGGCGACAGCTATGGCAAGCAGGATTTTACGCTGTCAGCTTTTTTGTGAAGATACTATGACGTTTATACTGGCGTCTGTTCAGAGCAAAATACTGATAGAACATTAAATGAAGGACTTCAAGTGTCGCGTTCAAAATTAGCAACAGTTACACGTCAAAGTGTCTCAAGTGACTAAAGAGTTGAATAATAAATATATAATGTATCAAAATGTCGAAAGCCATCTAAGGTGATTCATTTTTGGTAAGATTTTCTGAACTCTGGGTACGTGATTCAACTTATGCTGGCAGGTTTATATTACTTTGAAAAATAGTTCTTTTTTAATATTTTAATGATTTCACACAACTACAAAGATGAAATCTGTACTAACTCACAAAGGTAATGAAACTGGTTTTCTGTTTTTACAGAATATGCACAATACTTGATATGGTATGAATACATTTTGCCTAAGTATTTTCTCCGTGTATTAAATACGCAGAAGTACCTTCTCCCACTGGAAATGAAGGCAATCACGAACAAACGCTGCGTGTGATGCTCTGCGAACGGGTGTTAAGAAAAATGATTTCTTTCTTAGGCTCAACAAGACACAACACGCAAATAATTCTTGCCATTATGATTCTCTGAAAAACAGTTACTAGAATGCGCTTCCATGTCCCTTGGCTTCTGGGTAATTTATGTCTCTCCGTGATAATCGTCCTTCCGGGAATAGCTAACTGTCATGTGCCTTGCTGATTATGATTTTGACTCATTAACTTTCCATTTTCAGAAGCATTTCATTATCACGTGTCCTTCACGAATTTTGAGAGAGTTCTTCATCTGGTTGCAGATTCATTTATTTCCTAAGCTTAAACTTTATTACGTATGTAAAGTGTTCATAAAATGTAATTACCCAAGTGGACTAATGATGTAAGTGCTTTTGGAATTATTAACAACGTTTCATGAAGTCAGTTTTTTATATATTTTAAGTCATTTCATAATTCCTCTTTACTATTTTTACTGCTAACAGACTCCTAATAAACAATGATTAGATTTTAATTAAATAATTTCAGCATATTTCAAAACCAGTAATTGTACATTAAATCTAATTCAACTCATTTGTTTGGCGGAAGTGAATTGTCGGGCGAATCAGTAATAAGCTTTCAACCTTTTACTGAAAATATAGCGAACAATACTCGTTTACTTTATCTGTTATACAAAAGAGATTAAAAAACATATTTGCATTTCTTAATAGAGGATCTGAATTTCACTCTTCTGTTAAGAAGACCTTGAAGCGAAACCTCATAACATTGTAGAATAAGGTCAATGAAAATTAGAGCTATATTTTTCCTAGAACTCATTCATTATCAATGATGGGATTCCTGTTCAGTCTGGATAATCGGTGATCAGGACTGAGGGTTTGAAACCGAAATATAAGGTTTTGTCGGGTTTACCGTGTGTCTGGGTATTTTGAATATCATAGGAAACTGTTAAAGGACGGTAAAAAGTATACCTTAGTTTTACCAGATTTGACTGAGCTGATTACCTCAGCTCTCCTAGTGAATTATTTATTGTTTCACGTGCTGCTTTATTTACAGCAAAATATATATATATATATATATATATATATATATATATATATATATATATATATATATATATTTATATCGTATACACACACATTGTATAATATATAATATATAACATTTATTTATATATTTATATATATATATAATATATACACACACACACACATATATATATATATATATATATATATATATATATATATATATATATATATATATATATATATATATATATATGTATATATATATATATAAGATTAACAAAAGAATAATATTATGAAGTCAAATCAAATTCTTGCAAAAAAAAAGCAGCAAAAAATTCTTTGTTGAAAGGAAGAAATTCTATGTGTATAAAAGACTTCCTGCTACTAACAACTGAAGTTTAAATGCAATGTTTGATAACTGCACAAACAAACGGAAAAATGTTTAGCTCTCAGACTGAAAAATTAGGGAGAAGAGAGATAGAGAGAGGTGTACAGGGGAGGTTATATGATAAAATATTCCTTCCCAGCTTAGTTTTTTAAATGAATACCGAAAGACTTTCATCAAATTTCCTGGTCCATCTCTCGCCATCGGTCAGGATTATTCCCTCGAAATGCGACAACTTCCATCCCCACCTTCTCACTTCCCAAGAAGTTTCCTCCTTCAGGTCTTCTTCCGCTCTTCTTTCCTCGATTATCATCTATCAGGCTCAAGTATTGAGTCGGTCTTCCTACAAAATTTGCGCGCAGAAAGTTTTTTCATCTTCGTCTATTTTCGGGTCTTAAGCAAGAGATACAAAACTGTCTGAAAAAAACGTGTATGTAATCATGGAGTCTTGGGGATTTTGTCAGTGTCTGAAATTATAAACTTCTCAATTGTTCTTTGTAGCTAATTACCTATTTTTCTATACTCAGTTGTACTTTCTAGCTAAATTACCAATTTTCTTTATACTCAGTTGTACTTTCTAGCTAAATTACCAATTTTCAACATCTACATTTGTACTTTCTAGCTAAATTACAAATTTTCAATATATTCAGTTGTGCTTTCTAGCTAAATTAGAAATTTTCAATATCCTCAATTGTATTTTCTAGCTAAATTACAAATTTCCAATATTCTCAATTGTGCTTTCTAGCTAAATTACCAGTTTTCAATATTTTAATTGTACTTTTGCTTATTACAATTTTCATTAATTTTAATTTATGATACGAATTAATTTTCGTTTTCCATTAGTTCCTCTGGGGTGTAATTCATTTAGTTGTCCTCTTGTGGTTTTTCCAAGTTTTGTTTTAATATCAAAGACTTCAAACTATCTAAGTGCAACTTTCTTTAAATTTTCACCATTCTGGGTTGCTTTTTTAATAGGGGGGGTTTCTAATTGGGAATTCACCAAAAAATTACAAATTTTCACCTTTCAATTAAATACTGTTAGGTTTGGGACACTATTTTTAAACTTTCAAATCATTTAAACCTATTTAATTTATTTGTCTTGTATCAGCCCTAAATTGAGCAAATCAGGGGATTTGATTTAAAACAATTTCTGATTGAAAGTAGAAGTGTGATTGCCGTAGAGACGTCAGGATTAATATCAATAAAATTTATTTAAAATATCTTGAAAATCAAAAAAATAAATGTAAAAATTGTCTTTATCCTTTCATCATTTGGTAGTAATGATTTTTAAAATCTTAGATAGATCCTTTCTATAGATGAACGACTAAATTGACCTCTTGCGTTGAGTCTGACGATAATATATATATGACTTATTTTAGTAAATAACATTCTAATATTACACTAATGCAATAAATATAATGGTCTTTTAACAGTGTGATTGTACCAATCTTTCAAAAGTTACAGTTTGTCATCCTTAATATCAAATTCACGCTAAGAAGATATCTAACAATGTCGTAAAGGGGAATTTCCCAATGGTTACAAATCTCATTTTATCACTTGTATAAATTTTCTTCGGTGATAATTCTCTGAATATTTTGTGTTCCGAAAGATAATGATTAAAAATTGAGGCATCATTTGGTAGTAATAAAAATAAGATTGAAATGTAATACAGTATAGATATATCGGTTTTCTTAAAAATATGATTATATATATATATATATATATGTATATATATATATATATATACGCCATTTTTATATATATAAATATAACGAAAAAGAAGCTGGTTAGGATGTTGAAAACGTTAAATAAAGGTTAAATAATGTGTGTATGTGCGTGTGTGTATATGTGCGTATGTGTAAGACCAGTAAAACTTAAAAAAGGTTGTTTTTAGATGAAGCTGCAAACAGACTATACTTCTCAAATCCTCATAAAAAATATGAGGGGATTTTTTTCTTTACTATCATCTTCATCCTGACTCCCATCTCTCTCTCTGAGGCGTAGATTCCCTCTGTGAAATTCCGCCACTAATGCATTTCCCATGCTTCCAATTCCACATCTCTCCACTCATCTCCAGCCAGCCTCCCGTCTCACAGATCTCTACCAGGTAGATCTGGGTCTTCCAACATTTTTGATGCTCGAAGGAACCCAGCTAACGCAATCACTTACTGTTCTCCCAGGGGTTTGCGGGAAACAAAATCAGTTATCTCAGTTTTGTAACTTCATTTAATGATGACGTATTCGAAAGCAAGAATTAAATGGTTTTATGGAAGGGGAATATTTCTTGCTTCTGTTTTTAGAAATTTTTTTAAGCCTTATGCTCATACACATTGCAAGGTCTTTCATTCCTTTCTGCTTCAAAGCACAATAATTACTCGAGCGTTCTGGCGCACAAAATTGATTCTTATATTTCACCTTGCTGGTAGATATTTCAGATACCAGGTATTATAGTTTAGTCCTATAAAAACAAATTTAATTATCCGTAAACCACAAACAAGAATAACCAATCCAATCCGAAGAGGGTCCCAATGCCCCATCTCTCTGAAATTCTGATCACTCTTTGATAATTACAAGACTCTAACAATAACGAAAATAAATAAAGACAGGCTAACATACAAAAAATGACACTCAAATCGGAGTCACATTCTCCAAAAAAATTTTAAAATAAAGCAATCAGATATTTAATTACACAACATCTATTTGTGCAAAAAAATCTTCGGTGATACTGGTTTTCTCTCATACATAGGTGTAGCTTATCACCTTTAAGTGCAGAATAGCCGTGCAAATTTCACATACCCTTATCAACGGAGATCAAAAACTCCCATCAACAATTCCAATTTTCCCTAGGACACACTTCATCTATCAGTCACAAGCTGGCGTTGTACTGTTGAATAATCTAAAATTACTCTAAAACATAGAAGTGACCGTATTAGAATAGGAAACGAGAATTGTATTGAGCTCCTGAATTCTGTATCCCAAATGTCCAGTCATATGAATTAAAGAAAGTATTTTTGATTCGCGAGACGTCAATGAGCAGAAGAAAGAACATGGCGTAGTAACATATATAATTTATCTGTGAAATAAGAGAACTGTTAGGCAAGTGGATGTCCTTTGCTTTGATGTTGTGCAGTCTATCCTGCTTTCAAGCATTCCTGTCGTCTTCTGACTCCAGGCACGCTGGGCTCGCCTTGCATGAGATCATGGCCAGAAATGCTTTCGTAATCATTTACCATTCACCTTTGAATATTCACGACTTTTTTTTAGGTAATCGGGTTATTGTTTTATTTTTTTTTTTAAATAAATATAATAAAATAGTCCTTGGATATTTTTCTGTCATAATTCTTCAAAGAAAAGTAAGAGAGAGAGAGAGGTTTATCCAATACATTCCATCACTTATTCCATTTCAAAATAGCTCTTTTGATTCCAAGGAAAGTTCTCGTTTTGGCGCAAAAATTGCTCCCATGAGGGATTACTTCGTGATGTCGAGTGTTTTCCTGCAAACCGTTTGATTAGCCACTTCAGAGTTCCATAAAAAAATTTTTCTCATCAGTTTGCCAATAACCGTTCGTTTGAAAAATTGACTCCAAAAGGGAATTTCCTCTGGACAGTCCGGGAGCCGACGTCGCAGTGAGCTTTGCAAATGCATAAATGATGGATCTTGGAGCCCGATGTACAGCTTTATGTCTATTGGATTTTTCGTTTTCTCTTTTTTTCTCGTTTCTGTTTTCATTTCGTCTTTGTACTTTCAGCTGTCCCGGGTTCCCTTTCAGTAATGAAAATTTAATATTGTATCTTGTGAGGATAGTGCCACATTTATCATTCATATGAATATTATTTTTTAACTTTAAAGGTGCGATGTACAAAAATCGTTTTTCGCTTCTTTGTATAACAAATTAATTTTAACCAAAGATACGTTGATATAAAATGATTTTGTAATAGGTTCTCTTTAATGTCACACAGATTTTTTAGAACGTATTATAACGCTAAAGTGAATGTCGATAGGTCATTGCATTTGTAGCCATAATTTGATATAAGAAATAGCAGGAATTTTTAAGCCAACAAAATGAAAAGGTAGAAGATACCACCCTTCTGACGAACATGACAGACATAAACTAAAAAAAAGAAAAAAAAAAAATAATGTCTTTGAGCGAGAAGTATGCTATACAAATATATACATATATTACCAGTTTCTGTTTATGGACTCGAACATAATCCTATCATCCCACTAAGAAGGAACTGAAGATTTTTCTGGAAATACGTAATTTTCTTTTAAAACATATCAGCTATGTGTTTCAAGTATCCGAAGGTATTTTTAGGAAACTTAAAATACACTCCTCTCGCTTAATACTGGTTTCTCATGAGTCACTTTCTTAAACAAGTTAAAAATGCGCCGGAGTTCCTTCGGAGCAATCGAGTTTTCTGTACAGCCGTTACAGCGTATAATCAAGGCCACCGAAAATAGATCTATCTTTTTGGTGGTCGCTGTATAATGCTGTATGAGCCGCAGTCCATGAAACATTAACCACGGCCCAGTGGTGGCATGTCTAAATCGTTGCCAGAACCACGGTTATGGCTAACTTTAACAACAAATAAAATAAAAACTACTGAGGCTAGGGGCTGCAATTTGGTGTGTTTGACGATTGGAGGGTGGATGAAGCACATACCAATTTGCAGCCCTCTGGCCTCAGCAACTTTAAGGTCTGAGGGCGGACAGAATAAAGTGAAGACGGACAGACAAAGCCGGCACAATAGTTTTCTTTTACAGAAAACTAAAAATGCATCAGGCAGCAAAGGCCCTTATCAGATGTGATTAGGTTTCGTTAAAAGATTTATCGTTGCAGGCGTGCCCTCTCTCTCTCTCTCTCTCTCTCTCTCTCTCTCTCTCTCTCTCTCTCTCTCTCTCTCTCTCTCTCTCTCTCTCTCTGATAGAATAATTTTTGTTTATTCAAATATGGAATTTTTCTTGCTTCAGGGATTGAAAAAGTACGAAATTGCAAAAAAAAAAGCATATTTGACACTAAAATTTACTTAATCTTTCCGCGCCTAGAAAAATCGTTTCTTAACATTTTGCGTTTAAAGACACATCAAATATTCGTCCAATCTCAGAGTTTCGTAAATTGGTGATGTTTTCATAACATTTTTAATTCTGTTCATCTTTTAAAACTTCCTTGCTTAGCATAACTTTATGATACTGAATCGTATGAATTTGTCTGTGTTTGTTAATCAAATTTTTAATCAAATTATTAAACCACGACCTAAAAGTGACTTATTGCTTGACTAAGACTTCTTAAAAATCGATCTGTAGATGGTAATAGGGCGATTGATAATACTGATATCAATAAATTATTATAATTTGTGCGAAGAAAGAAACACAATGAGAAGCAAATTAATTATCCAGCAAACAATCAAAATCCCCAAAGAGAGATGGCTTATAAATAATCTTTCACATATATTCACGCTAATTTACAAAGGAAATGCTCATTGCGTGGTCATTAACGCAAATATATTTCACCTTTTTATGCTCAACACTGATACATAACAACATTTCAGTTTCTGATGATAGAAAACGAAGCAGTTAATGATCATCAAAGGCCAAGGAAAAGCCGGGAAATGATTTATCGCTGCCATTAAATGCTGAGGCTTTGAGTATGAAACTCATTAGCTATTTCAGTTGCATTTTACTTCTTGGTGGTGAGGGGAGGTTGCCACGTCCTCCTTCTTCCACATTGTATCACGAAACAAGGAAACCTTCATTAAGAAACTACAAAAGGAAGGATGCATAATGAGAGGGAGAATCACAAAAATAAACAGGATTAAAATGAGAGGATGCTACGTAAATACTGAGTCAACCTGAATTTCACCGAGAATATTATACAGATTCTCTGGAAAGACCTTGAATTAAAATGTAAGAAAACAGATTGGTTTTGCAACAGCCTTTTACGAATATAGATCGCGTCTTCAAGGCGAGAGTCAGTAAAAGCAAGTTATAAGTCATTAAGTTGTGATAAACATGTTAACGCTGGAATACAGTTAAGAAATGTATAAAAGAAAATAACATAAAACCTCTGAGAACGGACGTGGAACTAACATGTTTGCCAGTTCAAGTGAAGGGATTATACCGATTTAGAGCCATTTTTTGGACGTCTCCCACCCCACCGCCCACGAGTCCACACTGCTGCAAACGAGCTGAGCATCCCCAGGAGCCGAGACTATGGGAGCAGACCAGCAACCTCACCTCACCCATATATATATATATATATATATATATATATATATATAAATATAGAATCTGGCTGGTCACTTCTCGTGGTCAGGTCGGCAGCATGACCTCCTTGTGGTTAAGGTGACCAGGTTCGTCTCCCGCTGACCGGCAATCACAAGTCTCTTCAATTTCTTGTGTTTGGAAATCCCCAACTCCCGTAGTTACAAGCATATCCAGCGCGAGGAATTCGACAGTTAAGAGGGCATTGTGGCTGTTAAATTTTATATATACATATTATATATATTTGTTTATATATATATATATATATATATATATATTTATATATATAAACCTATCAAATATATATATATATATATATATATATATATATACATATATATATACATATGCGACAGAAAAAATCAAACAATCGTGAAAGAATTCCTCGCCGAATGAACCAAACTGGAGGTTCTTGAATTTCATTGCATGCATCCGCGATATTATCTCCAATGCCAAAGCAGATCGGCCATTGACTCGGCAGTTAAACTGCTCCAGCGAGAGTGTAGCCATTTTGGGTGACAAAATAATTCCAGCAGTCGATCTGGGCTCCCTTTCAAGGTCTTCGTTGAATAAACATTGTTCCAAGGGTACATGCTGAGTTTGTAAATGTGATGACAATGGTATTCTGAGGAACGATGAGGAAGGGTAGGCTCAGCTGGCATACAGGCGATTGGCCTCTTTTTAGGTTACAATTGCTCCTTGTCTTCCCATTGGCTTGGTGTGAATGAAGCGTGAAAGGATTCCGTGTCAGATGGCCCGTAGTGTTGCTGATGAGGAATACAGCAGAAAATTAAGCACAAGTGGAAAATGCTCTATAGTTCTGTTCAAGTGTTTAGACAACTTTAAATATCAAATCGAGAACTATCATATGGACCTTAGTGGAGTTACGAAAATAGTATGCGCGTACATTCTCTCTCTCTCTCTCTCTCTCTCTCTCTCTCTCTCTCTCTCTCTCTCTATATCTATCTCTATTACACACACATATATATAATGCATATATATATATGTATATATATACTGTATATATAATATATATATATACCTACTATGTGCATAGTTGATTTCAACAGGTATTTTTAATAGCCAAAATAACCTCTGAACTTAGGATTTTTCTGGATTTTTAAATTTTTTTTTGTCAGATTAATTCCTCGTTTTTTTAAAATGCCTATTTAAATGCCCCCACGATCTGTAAGCTCTGATACAATCTTGATTTTATTTGTTATCATCGAAAAGACAATCACTATTGGTTGTTTTAATTAATTTCACCTTTGTTTAGGAGTATTTTTTGCTAAAGACATTCTCTTCATCAAAAAATAATCTTCTTTCTGAATAAATATACGAGAATTTTCCCTGTAGGGTTTATATTTATAGCCTTTTTGCTATTTATGTATATTTTAATCGGTCTCCAATAATGTATAAATTTTATCATTCACCCTTTCATTACTTAAAATAAATAAAAAAATTTTTAATAATTACTTGCCTTGAAAGACGATGCAATACGGAAACATGCAAAGCTCTGTCGTCTTATTGAATGCGCTTATGCAAATCTCCAATCATTTCCTTGGCATAAAAAGTAGCTGAAATGAGTAATGAGTTTCCTGCTCAAAGCCTCATCATTTAACGACCGCCATAAACCTTTGCCCAGGTTTTCTCTTTGCTTTTCTTTTGTCTCAGCTTTTGAGGTTACATTCTCTAGTTCTACGGATTAATGTGGAACATTGGCAGTAAGATATATTCCTACAGAGTGATTTCATCCTGGTTGCATAAATGAGCATTCATTTCATAAATTATTTTCAATGAAAATGCAAACAAAATACTCGTAAGTTTTCATCTCCTGGATATCAGAGTTTATTTTTATTTATAATCATCTGCTAATTGTATATAGCAGTTTTAGTAAAGCCTTGTACAAAATCTCACTCTCGATTTGGGATAATATTATTATTATCATCTATATCGTGAAATATTTGGTTTGATAAACAGAAAAGCAACAAACATTCATTTTCTCTTTTCTCTTGAGCAAATCGTGATATGAACAAATATTAGTGGTTCAGCCATCAGCGGTCAGGCGTATTACTGATAACTTCACACACACAAACACACACACACACACAAACGCCTGCCAAGTGGGCCTTGAATGGAGAAAAGTCAAGATATGGCACGATAAGATCAGGAATGGAGACCCAGGAGATTAACACAGGAGGGGGGGCTGGAAGCTGGATTGGGGAGGGTGGGGTGGGGGTGGGGTCACTGGAGGCGACCTGGAATAAGGCCTAGGCGAGTTGAGGAGATTCGTCTGTTCCATTTTAATCTACTCATGTCATTTACGCAACAATGTATAACTCTGTCATTGATCTTGTCATGGTATATTGATTCCTTCATTACATATTGTGAATGTAAATGTAATATTGTGAATGTAAATGTAAAGAACAGATATGCAGAACTTGTGTACTGAATATAATGCAGCAACAATCTCAGAAGGATTGTGGTTAAAACAATGATAATATATCTTACATTGCACAATTGACTGTTATCGTGCATCTTGAAAGGCAACATCAAAATATTTTTCATTCTTCAAGAAACTCGTGATATTCGTAGAGAGAGAGAGAGAGAGAGAGAGAGAGAGAGAGAGAGAGAGAGATGCCGGTGATTACATGTGCAAAGTAAAAATTGATCGCGGGGAATAATTCGCAAAATAATTTTACACTTATAATAATGTTGCATAGAAAAGCCTTCACTTCGTGGAACTAAGAAACTTAGAAATCATGAAAAAAATTATATGATTCCCATGGTAACTTTCATATATATAATTTGATGAATAACGTTAACAATAAATCTTTATTTATCCATGTGACGTATTGAAATACAATGTATACGTTTTTTCATAAGTAAGAACTTTGTGATATGAGCAATACCAACTGTAGATGAGCAATCACATGTGCACACTCACAAACATTCTCTCCTCTATATATCTATCTATCTATCTATATGTATGTGTATATATATATATATATATATATATGTGTGTGCAATATATATACACACACACGAAGGGGAATTTATATAAGTGATTATATATATGTATATATTATATATATATATATATATATATATATATACATTATATATATATATATATATATATATATATATATATATATATATATTCTTTTTCGGTAAAACTGTATAGTAAGAATAGAATCGCGACCAGGTATGCAAGTAACCATGGTAACCAGGAAGAAAGTGAGAGAGGGAGAAAAAAAGTACAACTATTAAAAAAGGGCAAGCAAGGAATTTGGGGAGAATAAGCTGCTCTGCATGAACGTCCATGCTGGAAAAAATGAGCAAATAAACCGAAGGACAAAAAGAAGCGAACCGACGCGTGTCTAAAGTGAGAGCATTTCCAGGTGGATACACGAAGTATTTCAGAAGTCTTTTTGATCGTGAAGAAAGAAGGAATGGTGCACGAATGAAATAGGTTTACGCAAATCTTAGAAAGCTTTTGCAAGTGACGGTTGAGGGCGTAAAAAGTGTCATTAAGATCTTGAATAAAGGAAAGATGGTTCTGTATCCTGGTGAAAGTGAGATTAGTTGGCTGTTCAAGGTTTTTGATATGCATAGAAATTACGGAGAGATTTCAAAGGAAAGGTGGAGAAGAATGAATACTCAGTTACATAAAAGTTAAAGGTCCGGAAGAAATGTGGAACACCTTGGATTGCAGGGCTAGGCATATAAATGGATAGTAACTAATAAAGTAAGACAAATGGGAAAAACTGTGCAGGATTAGACTAGGTAGAGGTATGTGGATCAAATGTGTTTTAGAACAGCTACATGAAGAGTTCTGAAAGTAAAAGGAAGAAGCTTTGGATTGCATGCGTGGAACTATGGTAAAGCAGAGTCAAAATGGAAAGCGTTTAGATTTTATTGTAAAGACCTTATGTAGTCGAGAATAATCATGAGTTTTCCTTGAAGCGTATGGAAATTCAGAAGTGGCTGGCGTTATAAAAACTAGGTACATAAAATAAAGTGGCCAGCGTGATGTATAAAACTATTTTGGATTTTTTGAAAGACCAAATAAAAACAGGAAAATGTTTGAGAAAAAATCGAGATAAGTGATTAAAAGATCTGTATTGATTATCTAGATATAAAAATATATAAACAACCATATTTTGACGAATACTTTAAACTACAAAAGAATGCAAAGTAAATCTAAAGCAGTTAAAACACAAGAAATTATTCGGATAAAGAACATGAAAACGAAATAAACAAAATATATAGCTGGAAATTAAACCTGATATAAAAGCAATGACAAAATGTTTTTTTAATTTTCAGTTGTTTTATTTGAGTGCTAGTAAAATGAGTGACAAACTTCCTGGTTTGATATAAAACTGGTTCTCAGGCAGAGATGCGAATTGTCAGCGAAGAAAATGAATTGCAGTTGTAATAATGTATGGAATATCTAATCAATTTCTCCTGAAATGTAAATCATTTCTATGTCCAGTGTTGATAGATCATAAAGGAAATGGTAATTTCAGTAATGAGTTGGTTAGATGAAAGGAGATGCATCCTGCCGTCGATTTTCAACATGAAAGCTTTGTGCTATGGCTTTTAATCACAGTAAATGACGAGGTTAATTTGCATCAGAGCGAATGCAAATCAGAGAGATGATTTGCAATGATCGTTGCATGTTTGAAGTTCGCGCATGAAACGCTTCTCTCATTTCCATTGTTTTATATGCCTGGGACGAGGTGTGTGTTTTTTTTTTTTTTTTGTTTATGCGCTGCTATATATCAGTGATGAAACAATTTACCCACTTCTGTATTGCTTTATGCCAAAGAAAATTAAGGATGAAAGAATTATAACTGATAGAATCCAAAGATAAATAGCTTCAAAAAACGCACTAGTTTCAACGAGTCGGCTAAATATTAATTAATTTTAATATAGACTGATATATTAATCGGTGTCATTTGCACTTACATACTTCAGTTAGGTACATGGAGAATAGTGTTTATGTTGTAACTATTTTTTTTTTTTTTTGCCAGATAGCAATGACTTTATTCTAAATTCATGGAATCATGTAGTACCTTAACTGATGAGATGAATGTATATAATATATATATATATATATATATATATATATATATATATATATATATATTTTATATGTATGTATATATATATATATATGTATGTATATGTATGTATACATATATGTATATACATACATACATACATACATACATATATATATAAATATATATATATATATATATATATATATATATATATATATATATATATATATATATATATATATATATATATATATATATATATATATATATACATATATATAAATTGACTAGACAAGGGACCTGACAACAAAATCAGCAAAAACATTTTAAAACCAGCATAGAAATAAGCCCGTCTCTTGAGAGAAAGGGCAAAGAGAACAAGAGATACAAAACGAGACACCAGAACGTTCTTTTTTTTTCCAGTTAGCGTAAAGATTCGTGATTTTCGCAGAACGCTGGGAGACTTTGTGACTAATTGGCTATTCAATAAGACAATTGCCGAATTAGCCTTGATAAAAGAAAGATAAAGTCGCCTTGTTAAAGCAACATAAAAGTAGAAACCAAAGGAAAGGGCGCAATCCAGTCCAAATGAACAGGAGAATTATACCATAATTTTTTCAGGAACATTCTTAAAAGTGTGGGATTAGTGTTTTCCAGATCTTTAACAATGAGACGTGTTAGCAAAATCCATTGAAATGGAAAATGATACTTTAATTTCCTTTATACGATGTGGCAAGTTATTTCAGACCATCTGAAACAACTTGAATACTCGACAAGAATCTTGCATTTATCAAGGATTTTTATGACGAAGTAGATAAATTACTATTGTTAATAATTACATATGTGTCCTGGAAATCTTTCAGTTTAGCCTTTAATAAATTCCTTGGTAAGGTATAAAGAAAGGAGTTTATTAAAACTAACGATCACAACCAACATACTAAAGGCATCCATTCAGTATCTCGTATAATCAGGGCGTTCTGTTTCAGCAATGCATTGATAATTAAAACTTGTCTTCATCAATCATACAAAAGCTGGATTCAGTCGACAGTGGTCTGTTATTAAGGAAGGACGTCTGCATCATTAATCAAATTCTTTTTTTCATTTGAGATACTTCACATGAAGTTCATATTATAAAAACTGTTCTTGTTGTAATTTTAATACACATATTCAGAAGTTTTTATTATCAAAACTGTAACACTTTTTCCTTTGTTCTGTTTTTCTGCTTCAGGTTAACTATTTTTATTTAATGTTAATATTTTATAAAACTTTATCCCTTCTGTATTCTTTGTTAAATTTTAAGTCGCATGCCTCTTTGTATTATAATCTTCTGTTCTTAGATTTAGCCAGTTTGGAAACTTAATGGACATATTCAGTGTTAGTTTTTATATCAAAGACTTTATAACACTTTTGTCCCTTAATATTCTCTGGTTTACTGAATATTCCAGGTAAGCCATTTATCTTATTTGAACCCCAGCCCTCTCCAGACTGGTAGCCGAAATCATATTACTGCGCCATGTATTTACCCATATTTTTTTCATTTATTTGGTATTATTTTCTGCAATATCAGGTCTCGTACCCCTAGTCAGTTCTCATTCTAACTGCACGTGAATATCTTGATACCTCTTGCGGGAGAGAAAATGGCTGGTCCTTCAAAATGTTCCCAAAGTAAATGGTTCACTTGGTGTCTCTTCGAGTGTTTACTTTTGTCTTCAGCCCTGAATGATAAACCTTTTTCACGAAATTTACAATAAGAATCACTATCATTTATGTTCGATTCATTTTCAAATGAAATAAATTAACTCACCATGAGTATAAATGATAATTTTCAGTGTCCCGTACGGCGATCTCTAGGAATTAATAAACAAGGTTAAAAAAAATAAGGCGTCCCTTTGTTTAGCTGCAGCTGGAGTTCGTTCCTTGGATGGCCTCCTATTCATATTCTCTTTCTTCCATCCGACTTTCCATATATCTAACAATTGTTTCATCGTGCATATTGCTGTATGAACCTGTTACGCCTTCCAGATCTTTAACTGTCATGGCCCCGTGATGGCCTGTCTAGATTCGTTGCCAAAGCACGATTTGATATTTTTTTCTTTGTATGCGATAAAAACTAGTAGAGAGGGAAAATGCATTTTGATAAAAATCTTTGATGATTGAGGTCGAGGAGAAAACCGTTAAATTTATGCAGCCCGCGTATCCTCTCTCCTCAGTATTTTTATCATCCAATTAGGCAACGACAGAAAAAAGTTGCCAGAATAAAGGTCATAAAAGATCCGTTTGTGCACAACGCGATTTTCTTCGATCAATTTGAAAACGAAAAATTGATTTTTTTTTTTCAGCAAGTAAGCAAGCACGGTCAATTAAAGATTCATTTTTTAAAACTTCACAAACAATTAAGTTCCTCTGCTGAGAAAGAAAGCAGGTTTTTATTCTCAGTTTTTTTTTCGCATTTTATATGTTGTTTTTCAACATCAACTTTATTCAGGCAATCAAAGACGAAATATTTTTGAATATAGAAAGAGTCATAAAAGATCATGTTTGCGCTCGCGATTTTAATCGGTTTTTATCAGTTTTCTTTGAAAAAAACTATTGAATGTGATTTTTTCCAGCACTGAAATTGCTGTCACGGTCAGATCTTAAAAACTACTGAGGCTAAGGGCTGGAAAAGAATGCAAGTTGATCATCCACCCTCCAAAAACATACCAGGTTTTTATCTAGCCTCAGTTTTTTATTTTGCTTTATATGTTGTTTTTTCAGATCATCTGGCTCTTATAGGTGCCAATAAAGACGAGTGGGCAGTTTTTTTTTATTACAGGCCGAGGCTGAATCAGTTTCATGGGCCGTGGCTATATTTTATTATTTTTATTATTTTCTGTACAGGAAACTCGATTGAAGAAATGCGCAATTTGTCTGTTTCTTTATTGCATTTTAATATCACGGAACAATCAGACTCTCTAAAACTGTTCTGTAAAGGCCAGAGGGCGACTGTCGTTTGATCATTTACTGGTTCTGTTCATCAAACATATCCACAATTGACATCAGCCTCAAGTGATATCTTCATTCGAAACGACCGTGGCTCATCTCCGCTGACCCCAGTTGTCCTGGCGTCAAAATATGGAAACCAGGCAATCAGTCAGTATCTTGTTTTGGCACATTAATGAGTATAAAGACATCTAGTGTAGGCTTAGTTCTCTGCATAACAAGGCATGTGTTAAAAAAGATGAAAATATTCTTTAGAATATGAAACATCTTATAATAGACAAAACATCGTAATGGAAGGTAGATAAGAGGTATGGTTTATATGATGTCTCTTCACGCCATCTCTTTCCTATGACTTTACTGGAGGGATTTGAATATTATATAATTTTTCAATATCATAGCACCACTAATGCGCAATAATATGACCATAGCAGTGTCACCTAACCAGACCTAATCTAACATCGTTTTTCATATTGACTTTAAATTAAATTATGTGAGTTCTTAGTTTGGATTTTCTTTTCTGAATTAGATTAAGTTGATTTTTTTATAGATGGATGATAGTTTAATCATTTCATTGAAATAAGACACCTTTCAGTAGATACCAGTTCATAATATTTATTTGCATACTTAAAGTCCTCTAACATGACCTAATTCATTATGGCTTCTCCATCATTACATACCTACCTCACACCCATTAAGGTCTGGTTTGAAAAGGCCCAAGAAAATGCTACTGTTTACCAGGAATCTTTCAGGTACCACGGACCGAATCCATTCCCTTTTAAAATTCAGTGGTTGTCGTTGTATGTATAAGTAGTATGTTTTTGTTTCCTTGATATATTTCAAGTCCCAGATGTTGCCTGTTGTGCATTACTCAGTATACCAATTATTTTGTTTGTCTGTTTGTTTCCTAAGAAATTCCCAGTTGTTCAGTATCCATACTGGACTGTTTGGAATATATCCCCTATTTCCGCACAAACCTCTGCACACCAATAAATTTAAAGGATAATTCGACTCAAACACAAACAAAAAACTTCGATTTAGAGTTGTGTGATTACCACTTACTAAATGACTTCTAATCGTTTAATTTATCGCATTATTTTTTTTTTTTTCGCAATTGTTCCAGTTATGAAAGACCTCCATGGACGATTTTAAGATTTAGAGAAAACCTAAGGAACTTTAGATTTTTTTTTTTCCATCCCAAGGCTTATGACCAACTAGCATTTTGAGTCACCGACATTGCAAAGGGAATATCAAGCAAATAAACACTTTATCTCTCCAGCGAAAATAAAATGTTAAGTTGATAACTGGACCTTAAGTTATTTTTGGTGGAGTTATTTTAGTCTAAAAATAGATACAAAAAATGCCTAGACTTTCCATTAATCATTCATAATTTCATAAATTATTACCTTAGCACATGAGGATAATATCGTTAATCTTATAAGAAGTTTCAATAGTAGTAAGGCATTAGACGATTTGCCATCACTGTGTCCGCAAATTCATTTCACTCCTGCCACTGAATTGGAATTCAGATGTAATCATCAGCACCGATTTGCTTATCTCTCTCTCTCTCTCTCTCTCTCTCGCTCTCATCTGCAAACACGCAGGAGATAATTTGTGTTTTTCCGAAATCTTAATAATTCTTGCTGCAGAGAATGAAAAATCAATTTTTTATCTTTTGACTTTGAAGGTACTCCATTGTAGTTACTGATTGCTGTTGAATAACAGCGATCATTAATTTCAGTCAAAAACTACTCCAGTTTTTTTTTTTTTTTTTGCCAAATGAGCGCCATTACCAGAAGGAACAGTTCTAAATTATTATTTTCATTTCTTAGTTTTCATAACAAACACTGGAACAGTTAATAGCCTGATATTGTTGGTAAAAAAGGAATGTATGCTAAGTGAATATTAAAATTTATGCACCGACACACTGGGTAATAAAATCATAGATTGTTACTAACATAACCAAGTAAAAGTATGTTAACAAAATATTAACTTTATGCACTAACGCACTGGTTAATAAAATTATAAATAGTTATGAAAATCAAGCCAGAATGTGTAAATAAGAAGAATACGTATTATTAGTCAGGGTGGTGGATGAAAAAATACAGATGCAGTCTAAAATTCCACTTGGTCAGGCGTATTCTGTTAGTCCAAAATGACCTCATAGGTCCCAGTGCTGGCCTCTTGGCCTAAATTCTATATATTCAATTCAATTTAACCGTATGTAATCCTATGTCAAAGACAGTTTAATCACAGCCCTACGTCAATTGAGTTCCTACCGTCGAGACCGCACAGAACGCTACCTTCCTCCCTGATCCAACTCGTTTACCCATTAAACTGGTGATTAAACTGTGCCCTGGGACGTTGGCTAATATGTGACGGAATCATTCTCGCGGGAGAAACGGGTCTCTTTGAAGTACGATGATAAATTAACAAATATCCCGGGTAGACGGTTATAATTGGTTAATGTGGCATTGATGACAGTCATTGAGAATAATGAGATATACTTGCTTAGGGATCATCCACAGATATTGGATAATTAATGTATGATTCCTTGTTTACACAGCCGCAATATACCAATAGGTTAGATTATGGAATCACATACTGCTCTGTATAGTAGGTAACGTAGGCTGTCCTCTAATATTCCAAAATATACATTATCTTGAGCAACTACTAGGAGGTAGTGACCATTATATAAATCAATCAATCAATCAATGTCCTTTATTTCAGCTCATGATAAAAATGATAATCGGCAGTGTCCACACAGTTGCTGAGGAAGAAGAAAAAAATAGAATTCATAATAACTGTGATGACAGTGATTATATGGAGAATAATAGTAAAAAAAACATATTAAAAATTATAACAATTAAAAATACAGATTTCAGAAGATTAATTTCCAGCTAGGGACCTTAGGTGGTTACAAAGTCAGGTCCAGAGGGATAAATACGAAAATTGAAAATTTATAAAGCTTCATGATAAATTTTGAGGTGCATTGTTGCTAACCTTTGAATAATTCCTCTTATTCAGTTACTAGACACTGATCCTGTAACAAGTGTTTAATAAAGATTTTCCTCTTAACATGTATATTAACATCTCAGATTATATTTTCATTGAAATATTTTCATTGATATTATATTTTCATTGATATTGCTAAACGGATCGTATTCATTTGCAGTTCAGCCCCATCAAATATATGAATATATGAAGATCCGGCTTTTAAGTAATTGTAATGAAACGAGAGTACCAGTAAATCCAAAGTCATTAGTCTTAAAAAAAACGTTCGTTCTTCAGATGCACCAGTGATCTTTGTTTAAGAATTACATTTATGAAAAAATAAGAGAAAAAACTGTACTTTCCCAACATGAAGAAAAGTTACGGGGCTTTAATCTCCATATCTCTGTCTTTTTGGTAATTTTCAAAAATAGAAAAGCTAAAATTGTATTCCTTTTTATAATAATATATATGTGTATGTATTTATGTTTATGTATGTATATATATTATATATGTATATGTGTGTGTGTGTATATATATATATATATATATATATATATATATATATATATATATATATATATATATA
>NC_089792.1:9250714-9253214 GCF_040412425.1 Macrobrachium rosenbergii | reverse complement strand
TCAAAATCCAGTCTGGAAAACAGGCGCGCCAGTCCTGGAATGATCGGCTCCAGGTACACGTATACTCTTCGCCAATATTTGACTTCCCATTTGACCACCGATCCATTGCAAACATTCCCATTCCTGCTGAAGTGGAACGTTCATAGTCTTTGAGGTCATCTTTGATCGCTTAGAAAATGTGCGGTATATCACTGTGCAGTAAATTCCTTTGAATGGTACGTCACATTTTACTACTGCTGTATATTAATGGAGAAGTTACGGGTCAATATATTTATGTATGTATGTATGTATTTATTTATGTATTTATGTACGCAGAAGAATCGCAGAACTTTCGAGTGATGTCTGATTTGCATTTTCGCCGCAAGGAGGAGAAAATGAAAATTGAGTAGAGCTTTTTGTAATTGTTGAAAATGTGTTAGAGTAGCAGAAAGTATTTATGTATATGTATATATATATATATATATATATATATATATATATATATATATATATATATATATATATATAACACATACATATATATATATATATAGAGAGAGAGAGAGAGAGACACTATATATATCACTTACACAATTATTTTGTGCATTGCTATAATTATATGAGGTCCTGTTATTAATTATATATATGTAGTTTATATATATATATATATATATATATATATATATATATATATATATATATATATATATATATATATGTGTGTGTGTGTGTGTGTGTGTGTGTGTAGTAGATGCATTTTTTGTGTGTTATTTTTGTATGTAATTCCCAAGAAACAATGTCTCTTTTTCATTAAAAATAATTAGAACTTGAAATGATTTAAAGGCACTAGTGGGGGTAGTAACTGCTCATAGACATATTTACATCACTATTCTGTAGAAGGAGAAAGAACGATTACGTAGGCACCTATAAGTAAGTACACACACTAATTAACTAACTTCACAAAAGAAAGGAAGCACCTATTTGCATTGCTTACGTAACAACCTACTCTGTTTTTGTAAAGGGAATTCAAAGACTTCGACAAACAGTGTTACGGGCCTGGAACAAGGAGGTTTCAGGATATGTTTCGACTGTTTTTTTTTTTTTTAGCTCAGGTTTGGATTATGAAGTCTCAAGATATTTTTGGAGTTTCTCAATTCAAGTTTAGATTTTGAAGTCTAAGATAATTTAGGATTTTTTTTTGTCTTAGTCCAAGTTTGGATTACGAAGTCTCAGGTTAGTTTGATTTTTGTTTAGTTCAGGTTTAGATTATGAAGTCTCAAGATATTTTTTTTTTTTTTTTTTTCAAGTTTGGATTTTGAAGTCTCAAGATTTTTTCTTAAAGTTTTGATTATGCAGTATCAAGATTTTTTTTTGGGGGGAGGGGGTCCAAGTTTTGATTTTGAGGTCTCAAGATATTTTTGTAGTTATTTTTTACTTCAAGTTTATGAAGTGTCAAGATATTTTGGAGAGTACCTTTGTAGTATAGGTTTGGATTATGATTTATACTCCAACTTGCACTGCAAGTTAAACCAAACCTTAAAGTACGTTTGCGGTTAAAAGCGGATGTCAAGTCTCTCGTATAATAAACCGGCAGTGAACCATTTGTTAGGATTTTATAAATAATTCTCGATTCTTAATTCACGTAAGGCAAAGACGATGATTTCTGGTCTCAACAGTAGATCGTCATTATCGTTGCGGTATAAAATATTTTTTTTATTCAGAAGAAAAAATTAATTCCTTTAAATAAACTTGCCGTTTAGTTCAGACAGATGCTCTATGTGGAAAATTATCAATATTCAACCTTTTAAAAAGTGCAGGAGTGGTTTTTTCAGCTGAAAGAAAGAAAGACTAGACTCATGTGGCAAGAAATCCATTAAAAGAAAAAGAAGAAGAAGAAGAAAGGAAAGACTGAACTCCATGTGGCGAGAAAGCCATTCAGTCTAACAGCCAATTTCTTTACTTGTATTTATTGCAAAAAAGGATTTTATATTACATAATAAAGCGTCACGGATGCAGGGAATTCAAAAATTGTTGAAGAGGTCATAAAATCCACCCTTTCTAAGAGATGCGACTTAGCTTGGTCACCCATGAGACATGCGTTAACTACATCCTGCGTATAAACAATGAGGAATGAATCAGCCTGCATTATAATCTCCATTCATCAGAGAGTCGGTAAGAAAATTCCTCCTAACAGTCATAACAGAATCTTTATTTCCCACAAGTACCTAACATATGTATATGAGGGTCATTCAAAGAGCTCTCAGTTCCACCAAGAGAGCATCAAAGGAATTTATTTATTTATTTATTTATATATTTATTTATTTATTTATTTATTTATTTATTTATTTATTTATTTATTTATTTTTTACATTACAAACACACTGTCTACATTTTGGATGATTTCATAATTGTTGTCAAAATATTGAGCACGCAAATGTGAACTGAAATTAGGAAAATATGCTCTTTTGGAAGGGGAGAGAGAGAGAGAGAGAGAGAGAGAGAGAGAGAGAGAGAGAGAGAG
>NC_089792.1:9205714-9245714 GCF_040412425.1 Macrobrachium rosenbergii | reverse complement strand
AATAACAATATTCGCGGTCTTTTAAAAGGTAACTTGTTCTTGTCCCGGAACAAAAAAATTCCAAAAAATTTGCAGCTGATCAAAAAAGAAATTTCGGAAAATATTTATTTATTTCTTGCTAGCCAATTTGAGTCTTCGTTGGCGGGGTGGGTAGAGCTCTTGGCTAGCACGCTGTTGGCCCAGCGTTCGACTCTCCTACGGGCCAATGAAGAATTAGAGGAATTTATTTCTGGTGATAGAAATTCATTTCTCGTCATAATGTGGTTCGGATTCCACAATAAGCTGTAGGTCCCGTTGCTAGGTAACCAGTTGGTTCTTAGCCACGTAAAATAAGTCTGATCCTTCGGGGCAAGCCCTAGGAGAGCTGTTAATCAGCTCAGTAGTCTGGTTAAACCAAGATATACTTAACTAAAAAAAAAAAAAAAAAAAAACTGCTCACGTTAAAGTACAATTTTAGTTTTTCGGGTGAATACAGGAATACCACTGGAGAAAGTCATTGATTTTCCAGTATTCCAAAGACATTTCCAAGTTATTTTTCTTGAAAGAGTTGTTTATAACATTGAGAGTGAACACCTGGGGATATGTAATATAATACAAGGGGATTTAAATATTTCCTAACGACCGTTTAGAACTTTGAAGAGATAATTTCTTGACATAATCTAAAGATAGTGCTGATAAATATCTCCTTTTCACTCAAGCAAACACTATGGGGAAAATTATACTGTGTACATATATATATGTACATATATATATATATATATATATATATATATATATATATATATATATATATATATATATATATATAGATATATATATATATATATATATATATATATATATATATATATATATATATATATATATATATATATATATATATATATATATATATATATGCCTATGTGTATGTGTGTATATATGTGTGTGCGTGTTTCAATGACTTTATTAATAAACAAAAGCGCTACAGGCTTAACTTTATTTTTACTTTTACCCATCAAATACAGCCTTCATGAGTAATATAAGGGGCTTCGAAAAAGATAGACATTTTATGACGAATTCTTGCAATCGAGTTTTCTGTACAGCCGCTACAGCGTATAATCAAGGCCACCGAAAATAGATCTATCTTTCGGTGGTCTCGGTATAATGCTGTATGAGCCGCGGCCCATGAAACATTAACCACGGCCCGTTGGTGGCCTAACCTATATAGTTGCCAGAAGCACGATTATGGCTAACTTTAACCTTAAATAAAATAAAAACTACTGAGGCTGGAAGGCTGCAATTTGGTATGTTTGTTGATTGGAGGATGAATGATGAACATACCAATTTGCAGCCCTCTAGCCTCAGTGGTTTAAGATCTGAGGGCGGACAGAAAAAGTGCGGACAGAATAAAGTGCGGACAGACAGACAAAGCCTGCACAATAGTTTTATTTTACAGAAAACTAAAACCCTTCCAAACATTTCGAGAATTATTAAAATTAATCCCAAAACTCATAAAAAGCTTCCTTCCTTCTGAGTAAAATCCGCCAGTGTCGTAAAAACTCGTTTAACATGGGGACTTTTCTGTATCTAAATTAAATGTTTTTTGTTAATTCTCTAATGGAACTCGACTTGTAGAAGAGATGTTTTTTTTTTTATATGAAAGTATACTTCTGTTTTACAGTACGCCATTTGCAAGACATTTGCCACCCCTTTTTTCTTATTTAGGTTTTCAAAGCTTTGCCTAATACAAGCTAACCAATTCGAAATTAAAATACAAAATAAGTAGGTTGTTTTACCTTTTAAAATTTTTATAGTTAATAATTCATGAATCAGTACCTAAAACTGCGGCGACTATGTCTGTCCGTCCGCACTTTTTCTGTCAGTCCTCAGATCTTAAAACTACTGAGGCTAGAGGGCTGCAAATTGGTATGTTGATCATCCATCCTTCAATCAACAAACATTCCAAATTGCAGCCCTATAGCTTCAGCAGTTATTATTTTATTTGAGGTTAAAGTTAGCCAAGATCATACGTATGGTAACGCTAAACACAGGCCATCACCGGGCCGTGGCTGAAAGTTTCAGGGGCCGCGGCTGAGATAGTTTCATATCTCATTATATACTGTACGGAAAACTCGATTGCGCCGAAGAGACTTCGGCGCATTTTTTACTTTTTTAGCAATTGTTGTCGCTAGATAGTATAGAAAACGCACCTACCATTGCAGAGAATTGAACTCTTCCATCTTATACTCTCTAATATCTATCGAATTCAGGCTCACTCTTGATAGTCATGGCATGTCTAACTGAACTGGGAAAGAAGAGGCATATTATTTCTCTCAATAACACTGCATCAGTTCTAACTTTCACCCGCTTGTGAGTTTGGCTTTTCTTTCATATATTGAAATCTAAACGCTCACTTGGAATGTGAAATGACTAAATTGATTGTTAAAAAAGAATTTGACAGTTATCATATGAGGCTTAACATTCAGTGGCAATCATGTAAACGATATTGCTCAACTAAGTATAAAAGCACTAAGATTTCACTATTCAAATGATGGTGTTCTTGATCTTCCAGTGTTATTTTGATGGGGTTTTTGACCAAGTGAAATTAATTACACTTATTTTTCAACAACATCCATCAAATATATTTATGCATAAACCATATCTGAAAACAATTAAACTGAGTACCTCCTTGTTTCAAAATAACTGCTAAGATTCATTTGACAGATGTGTCTGGTATATATAAATTCTCCTGGGGAATTAGGAACTGAGGCGAATAATGCATATTAATTCCAACCTCCAAACAGAGATTCCTATTTCTATACAGCTATGGAATCTTCCTTTAATTCATGATTTAGTTTATGTATCTATTTACCTATGTAGTATTTGGTACATTTTTTTTTGTAGTATGGATGATAATATACCCAAGAAAGATTCCCGCACTTTCTTGTTTAATATTGCAAAATACCCACATTTTTTTTTAGGTAAACAGTAGTTCCAAGTATCTAACTTAAGATGCAAGATAGCTCAAGGTAACCCAAATAAAATGTTAAAGGAGAGAGGCAGTACAAGGTAAAGCAAATACGAAGAATAAAAGATCAAAGTTCAGTATGTGTGTCAATGTTGCAAGAGAGAGAGAGAGAGAGAGAGAGAGAGAGAGAGAGAGAGATGACTATGAAACGTAATATCAAGAGGAAAAAAACACCATAGTGGTCAAAGTTTATAACACGTGTAAGAATTGCGAGAGAGAGAGAGAGAGAGAGAGAGAGAGAGAGAGAGAGAGAGAGAGAGAGAGAGAGAGAAGAGAGAAAGAGAGATCATAGTGGTGAGACGTGCAATATCAAGAGAGAAAATAACATCATAGTGGTAAAGTTTACAACACTTGTAAGAATTGAGAGAGAGAGAGAGAGAGAGAGAGAGAGAGAGAGAGAGAGAGAGAGAGAGAGAGAGAGAGAGAGAGAGGAAAATACCATCAAAGTGCTCAAAGTTTATTACACGTGCAAGTATTGAGAGAGAGAGAGAGAGAGAGAGAGAGAGAGAGAGAGAGAGAGAGAGAGACGCATTCTTATTATTTGTTATACTGTTGCGCGAAAGACATTTTACTGGAAAATGAAGAGCCTCATATCCTGGAAAGAACTGAAAAATGGAGCATGACTCGCATGAGAATGTTTTGGGGCTCATTTGCATTCCGTGCTCACGTTTCTTTTATGTCGCATTTTGCAGTGGGAACGACTGCTGTAATTTCTTTCTGAGTAATTACAACCTTTCATATTCCTGAGTGCATATGAGTAATTCACTTCCAGCCTACTTTAAGCTTGGTTATGATTTTCAGGTTAAAGGTCAACTTGCATAAAAGGTAGGCTGTAAATATGTATGAACTAGACTATATTTTGACTCTGTAGGGTCAGGTCCTTTATTTTTTATTTATTTAGTTGTTTTTCTTTATTTTTTTCTGTAAAGAGGGATTACTCTAGAAAATATATCTTTACCGGTTTGCCGACATTTAGTTTACTATACTATTTCTAGGCTTATGGACCCATCCAATCCTGGGAAAGAGAGACAGTTGTACACTGATTACGAATTGCATATTTTATGGCTTAGAGCTACGGAGGTAGATAGTGCTTAATGGAACTTTGCTGAGTGCTTAATGGAACTTTGCTGAAACTTTTTAATTTATCCGTAAATAAACAGACCTTACTTCAGTGCAGAAACTAGTTGTTGATTAAAACAGCATTCATTATGCCACAAAAAAAATATTATATGGAAAGCTACTCTCTTGAACACGAAATTAGGTTGCTATGAAAACTTTTTTTAAAAATAAAAAAACTTACCTTGCTAATGAAGTTTGCAAGGGCTACCTTCAGTTACAAAGAATGGATGATGTATCCTTCTGTTGCTATCCACAATAACCACTTTCAAATGAATTCTTATGCGCAATAGAAAGAATGTGTAATAAAGACCCTCAATGATATAGTAAACTGTATTACTATGTAAAAGACAACAGCAAAGACTTTCGAACACCCCTCATCAGTGTTTACGTTAAAACACTAATGAGGAACACCGTCCAGGTGGTCGAAAGTCTTTGTTTTTGTCTTTTACGTAGTAATACAGTTTACTATAATCTGAGGATCTTTATTGCACAAACTGCTTTTAACAAGATTGTGAACTTCCTAGCAATACAAAGAATCTTGAATGAGGTCAGCAAGCAATACATTGCATGTGTTGTAAAACTGTGCTTGGTCGCTTTGGTTCACTTCAACTTTTATGCAAATAATTCAGTCAATCCCAGCATACCTAAGAGGTTTCCTTGCTCTGTTGAATAATCTAAACAGCCGTTTAAAGATTTTACCTAGTCACATCTTTTGTTAGTTGAACGTTTTATCCAAATCCTCTTAAAGAAGTGTTAAATAATCCAGCAAACATGTACTGTACATCTACATACTTTTTTGTAAAACAAAATATTATTGGCTTTTATTTGTACTATTGTTAGTTTGCTTTATACTTCTATATTCTTGTATAGTTGCAAAATACTTTACTTTTTGTATACGCTGTTTTTGATGCACAATACTTTACATTTTGTAAAACAAGATATTATTTGGTTTTATTTGCACTATTGTTAGCTTGCTTTATAAATCTTTATTCTTATATAGTTGATTTTTTGGAAGTGTCAAGAATATAGAGAGACAAATACGCTGGATTCAGAAATGAAACAATAAATACTGTGCATATGACGTAAGCTGATTTTGATGCGCAACACTTTATTAAGATCAAATAATTCGAGTTAAGTTTATGGGTAGTTCATGAACAACTTTCTAAATAAGATACTGCCACCATATGGAAATAAAAGAAAGGGGAAACAACTTATAGGTAAAACTGCAGTCCTGGATATGTATGCACGTAAGTGTTTGCCAAACAAAGTTAAGACTAAAATAAATCAAAACCTTAGACATTAGCTAAAACATAATTGACAGATGAATTTAGGTCTGTCTGTATCAGAAACATAAACTTTCACTGTCATCGTAAGCAGGTTAAAAATGGGGGCTTCTTCCGTCGTGGGATTGGTTTAGATGTGTGCTTCCAACTCAGAAGACACGAGCTCAAATCCTAGCGGTATTGTTTATAAACAATACATATTCTTGTCGGCATACTTTTCTTACTCTCAATCTAAGTCACTGTCGATGTGAACAGTTGATTCTGTTTCATGCTATTTCCACCTCTGCGCATATTGTCCTTTACGAACAAACGAATTTAGAGTATATTAAAATGTTGATATTTACATATCAACACAGAAGTGCTGAAAATTTATTCTAAAAAGCTAAGTAATGTGGCAATAAAATATTCTAATTATATACGACTTTGGCGTTTACGTAAACAACAGTCATATATTACGGAATAATATAAGTGGAGTTTTAGTCTTAATTGCATTTCCCCTGGCAATAGTAAAATGAAATCTTTCTGCCTCCTCATCAATATGCATCAGACATGTCATCCGAGCAATGGAAAATGTCGAAAGCCATTTGACTGTGTACCTTTATCTCCCCACTGGCTACAAGGTACATGGCAGGGGTCAGTTTACATGAATATTAATGGAAAAACTGACCTGTGATGTATAAAAGATTAATCCGTTTACAGTCTCAATTTTCAGACCGGGAAATCCATCGTTACATTAAACCGTGTGGGTTGAGAAATATTTCTCATCCTAAAGCATAACAGCCTCCAGTTAATTTCAAGTGTTTATAGCGTTTTTTTTTTTTTGTAATGTGAATAAAATCATTATAATTGCTTATGTTGCACAACCTTGTTACACTCTATATAGGGATCTGTCTGTATAGATATTTATGTGAGAATCTTTCGTGAGACCAAATAACAAGATGAAAGGAATATTTTTCCTATTTGCATGAAAAAAGATACAAGAAATGCTACATTTCAATGAAGTATGAGAAATATTCAAGTTGAAAAGTCTCAATACTGAATGGAAAATACTTTGATATAAGAATACTGAGGTACTTTTACATGTTTGAGGGGAGACAGTTAGGGACAAAGTCGTGGAGAAGAAACTTTGGATGCAAAAACCACCAACTTTATTCATTTTGTTTACAAACAATAGAATTATCGTGAATAAATGAATAGCCTACATATCCGATTTACATGAAAAAAGACACAAGAAATGCTACATTCAACTGAAGCAGAAAAATAATCAAGTGAAAAAAAAAGTCTCACAACTGAATTTAAAAGCACTGCAATTTCAGAATATTGCAGTACTTTTAAGCATAACGCACCCGAGGGGAAGAAAGCTGAGGGGGAAAAAGTCATGCAGAAGTAAATTCTGGATCCAAATGCCACCAACCTTATTAATTTTGTTTACAAACAAGAGAATTAAACCATTTTCCCCCGATACGATCCGTGATTAATTGCCACTTGGGCAGAGCTCGAGCTTTGGGCTATAAACCGCCTCGGCCATAAAGCAACGGAAAAATGCCAAATGACTCTCGAGAGAAGGATAAGATGCTCATTTGTTTTTCATGCTTGTAGTCTTTTTTTTTATGTATTGGCGTTTTGCTTTTTGCAAATTAGCGCCGTGATATTATATTTAAGGTTTTCAGAGAGCGAAAGAAATTGATTCTGATCAGTCATATATATATATATATATATATATATATATATATATATATATATATATATATATATATATATATATATATATATATATATATATATATATATATATATATATATATATATATATATATATATATATATATATATATATTTATATGTATATATATACATTATATATATATTAATATCATATCATATTATCATTTCTTCTTCTTCTTCTTCTTCTTCTTTCTTCTTCTTATTATTATTATTATTATTATTATTATTATTATTATTATTATTATTATTATTATTATTATTATTATTATTATTCAGTCGAGAAGAATGTCAGTATCAGTTAAATTGATTGTTTAAGAAGACTTTTTTTTTTAATTCTTATTACTCTTTTCTTCAACGCTAAAGGAAAGAGAGTAATGAGGAAAATTGAAAAGACTAAAAAATCAGTTCTACTGATACTGCCATTTTATTATAACAAAACTTGTTAGGAAGAACGCATTATTATTATTATTATTATTATTATTATTATTATTATTATTATTATTATTATTATTATTATTATTATTATTATTATTATTTAGGCTGTAAAGGAAGAGTCATTTGCCCTTTATTGTGATTAAATATTCTAGTTCATCATTTCTCGACTCTCAGAGAAAAGTAGCATTCCCTGGAAAACATCTTTAGTCCAGTATTTTATTTATCGTCATTGAATATGAAATGTGTAATTCGTGAATGCACGCGATCTCACACCCTCATACACATGAATACACACATGAATACACACACACACATTATATATATATTATATATATATATATATATATATATATATATATATATATATATATATATATATATATACTGTATATATATGTGTGTGTGTGCGTGTGCGTGTGTGTCCGTCTGCGTTTGTGTGTGTAATTGTGTGGACGCGCGTGTATGTGTATGGCTCCTGAAGAACAGTTCCATGCATATAAACCCTGTCTCTCAAAAACAATGCTTTTCAGTGAACTTGATAGTCACGGATGAATATTTTACTTCTTCCAGCTCGAAAGTCAGAAGACATCACAGCACAGAGAGAGAGAGAGAGAGAGAGAGAGAGAGAGAGAGAGAGAGAGAGAGAGAGAGAGAGAGAGAGAGAAGGCAAAGTTATTGTGAACATGCCAATAGGATAAAAAAGGATGACCTTAAACTGTTATCTAATGAAGCATTTTCAGATGAAATGAAAGAGCGATGGTTTTAAAAGCACGAAAAATAAAGAGATGGAATGTCTGTATTCATACTTTTTTTTTTTTGGAAAAATATAAAGGGACAACGAAGTAAATCTAGACAGCTAAATTAGACCACAGTTACATTTGCTTCCAGATATTTGTCAAGAAGGAAAGATCGTTCGTCTGTCAGATTAAACCATAGTAAAGGCAATGTTGCTGGACACAAAGACATCTTCCATTAGAACCTGAGCAACCAATCTTCCACTTGCACATCTATTGGACGCTCGACGCTGCACTCCTAGTGAATCCAGGTATATTGGACTGTCCAGAAGGATAATCACGGCTAGATTATTGTAGGCAAGAAGAGCTACGGCGAAATCCACCAGAATGTATTTCATCTGTACATTTGTTTTCGATTACAGTTTTCTAGAGAAGAAAACTCTTGTGCCGACTTTGTCTGTCCGTCCGCACTTTATTCTGTCCGCACTTTTTCTGTCCACTCTCAGATCTTAAAATCTACTGAGGCTAGAGGGCTGTAAATTGGAATGATGACATACACCCTCCATTCACCAAACACACCAAATTGCAGCCATCTGGCCGCAGTAGATTTTATTTTATTTAAGGTTAAAGTTAGCCATTATCGTACTTCTGGCAGTGGTATAGGATAGGCCACCACCGGGCCATGGTTAAATTTTCATGGGTCGCTGCTCATTCAACATTATACGCTGTACAGACAACTCTATTGTGCCGAAGAAACTTCGGCGCATTTTTTACTTGTTTATATTCGTTTTCATTATGAAAGTATTTATCAGTTCAGTCACAAGTTTCATTATTTTTGGTTAAGTTTTATTCCTGCTGTGACTAAATTGAAGAATGATCTCACTAATCTTACAGTGGGAATGAAGATGTTCAAACTTGTGCAAATGTTTTCTTGTTGAGCAGCCTTCCTTTTCTTGTTTCTTTTTTCTTATTTCCTTTTTCTCAGTTTTCACTAAGCTTACTGAACTTTCTTATTTAGGAACCTACAGGTTCACACACACACACACACCTGCATTAGTAAGGTTTGGGAATTCCTTTAGTCCCTCGACCAACCAGGTACTATTTACTAAAATCTAAAATGAATGTTTTAGAAAATACATTTTCGTCCGTGTGATGACTTGCAGAGATATAAATAACAGTGTTGAGCCTTTGATAAAGCCACAGACCTGTGAAACAGCTGTCAGGACAAAAATAATAAAATGAAGAAACATCTCTGTTCATTTTCCACCAGAAAGTGATTTCTCAGAAATAAATGAAAAAAAAAAAATCCGATAATACGTTGATTCCTAAAGCGGGTTTAACCTTGCGTGGGCGTCTAAATTTTTATATTTGGATCTTAGGGCAATGTGGTTACTACAGTTAAATATGTATCTGGAAGACAGTGGCAAATAGATTATATATATATATATATATATATATATATATATATATATATATATATATATATATATATATATATATATATATATTGTTATGTATGGCTGATCATTTATTGTTCAATTTACATAATTTTTGCCCTGCAAGCCAAGTGTGTATCAAAGACAATATATATATAATAACAAAGAATATATATAAAGACTTTATGATAAATCACCAACTGTGGATGCAGACAAAGAATCTCTACTGTTAAGATGGTATTAAATACACAACACAAACAGTGAACAAGACACAAAGAATATAGAGATAAATGATTTATAATATATATATTTTTTACTGGAATATATATATATATATTTATAATCTAGACTTATATATACACATATATAATTGGTGGTGAAAACAAAGGAAATTTATACCTCAGCAAAATAGCAAGAAGGCACTTAAAGCAGACAATACAAGCAAGTCTTGAACTTGAGGAATAAGGTCTGTTAGAACAAAAAATTTTCTATTTCTTTCTCTTTTTTTTTAACAATTTTATTTTACGCCCCAGGTTTACATCGCTTTTTACTGATGTTTTACTTTATCATATTTTATATTGTACGTAAATAGCCTATATCCTAAATCTTCTTGCTGTTTTTTGTATATTTTACTTTGTTATTTTTAGCCTTGAGGATGAGACAAGGATCTCGAAACTGTAGGCCGCCCTGAATAAAGGTAATATTTATAAAAAAACCATGTACCAAGCTGTCTGCTTTAGTGCCTTCTATATATATATATATATATATATATATATATATATATATATATATATATATATATATATATATATATATATATATATATATATATATATATATATATATGTATATATATACGCACTTAACACACATATACTGTACATAGCTAGATAGATACATAGATACAAAGATAGCTCGTTATAAAAATTCTAAATAAGTAATAATGCCCATATATAGTGATAAGGTATATTGAAAACCTCTTCGTGTGTATCGCCTTCCTTGACAATTCCATGTTAACGGGTTTCATATAAAAATCTTCGTCCCCTTAATGAAAATTTTCCTTTCCCTTGTCCTCTTACTCTCTCTGTTCCCCTTTCAGTCACTTCCTTCAATATTGCTTCTCCCTACACTGTATGAAAAACCCATTTATTTCCTGTCTTCGAGTCATGCTCGCTCTCTCCGCTGTCCCTCCCTGGCACTCTCATTTGAATTCCTGCCTATGAAAAGTTCTTTCTCTTGTTTACCAAAAACGTATATTTTCTGGCTTTTTTTTTTTTTTTTTTTGTTAGTTAAAGATGACATTTTCTTGTATGAAGAGTGGTAAGTAATTAAAATGGTAGAATTAATTGTTTACCAGTTTGCTTGATAATATTCACTATCATTTTCAAAATGGCCACTTGGAAGAACCTATATCACTGAAGATGAATTTTATCCATTTTTACATGAGCCCTGCGTAGTATGTTATCATTAGATGTACGGAACACAAATTGTTTTTTAGTGAATTTCTTCAAAATGTTCTTGCCTATCCTCTAGAACGAAACAGAATCAAGGAAGAATTGCTGTACAAATCTGTAAAAACATCCTAAGGAATATTATATAAGTTCACATCCCCATCAGACGATTTGCTTAATTTCAAGTTAACGAATACTGTTGGCAGAAAGGTGCTACCTAAGGATATTGGCTTGCACCCGATAGTTTGCAAAAAAAAAAAAAAAAAAAAATACATATAATATACGATATTTTCTTATGAGGGTTTTATAGGACAAAGGAACCTGTTGGTTTCAACAGAAAAAAACCAATGAAAAGAAAAGTAAGATATGCACCACGATAATATGTAATTTTGAATCATTAAAAAACCACAATATAAACTAGATTTCATCACACATTGCCCATCGTAGTACGTATACAATGACAGATGTTTTAATTCAAAAGTCTAAAGTACTTTTTTTTATCCCATTTGTCTTGGAATCTAGTGATCACATCATCTCAAATTATCTTTGAATCGAAATTTCCTTCTTGTAAAAACAACTGCCTTGAGTACTTCCAAAAGAATTGTCGTTCGAAATTGGTAGAGTTGCAGTAGGTAGCATAGCACTATTTTGTTGTCTCTGTTTTGTTTATATGGACATATCTGTGTATGTATATATATATATATAATATATAAATATATTATACATATTTATACATATATATACAGTATGTACATATATATATATATATATATATATATATATATATATATATATATATATATATATATATATGCAGGCTACATATATATATATATATATTTATATATATATATATATATATATATATATATATATATATATATATATATATATATATATATATATATATATATATATATATATATATATTTGTGTGTGAGAGTATGTGTGAAATCTAACTTAAGCTTACCAATTTGAATGCCCAGTTCAATAAGTCTTGCACGTAATTTCCCAACGATATCTGATATTAGTACAGCAAAATATTAAATATGACAGTACTGCATACTTTAACGATTTCACACATCACCAGCCAATTGTCTCCTCATCACTTCCCTCACTCACTGAATTGGAATGTCGAAATTAGACCTCAGGATCTGTTCGTTACCAATTCGAACTGGAATGATTTATATGATCGATGTTTTAGCTCTCTCTCTCTCTCTCTCTCTCTCTCTCTCTCTCTCTCTCTCTCTCTCTCTCTCTCTATAGGTTATCAATTTATTTTTTTAACCTGCATTTTCTGTGACAGAAAAGCAGAAAAGAATTATTAATATAATTTTAAGTAATCAAACCATAATGCGACGTAACATTTGTGCTACTGATTATACGAAGTGTTTCCAGTGACTTACTGATAAAAAATATTATTTTCCATAGACAAAAATACTATTTGATCATAAAAAAGTAAATGAAAAAATATGACTTGGCAACCATTCATCAGAGAAGTAGGATATAAATTCGTATTAATAAAAAATGTAAGTTTTCCAATCAGTATCAAAAGTATTTATTTGGAAATAAGTAAACCTCGAGTCTGTCAAAATTCAGCTAAAATCATGACTATAAACAGTGACGTAAGCATGGCCAGGGTGAAGCAAAGTCACATCGTGCCGGTGCACCCAAACAAATAATTACGCTTTTACTGAAATGACCTAAAGCATAATACAATAAAAATATGTATAATCCAAAAAGAGGGTAGAAGTATAAAAAGGAAGGGGTAACAGCGATACCCTGATGACTGTAGTGGAAGAATGTAAATGAGAGAGGTATATCAAATGAAAGGATATCAAGTCTTAAAAATGTCTAGTCTTTGTTACTGGCATTCGGCAAAACAGGTGCTATTTTCAGTTTCAGTTTAAGTTAGGTGAAAGGAAGAAATGTAGGTGAGTTATTGTTGTCAGTGATTTTTTTGTAGTTTTTATATCAAACTAGTTTTATGCTATCACGTATCTTCCCTGTAGCGGTGATACATTTAGCAAAAGCATAGCTTTTTAGTTTTCTGTAAAAGAAAACTATTGAGCCGGCTTTGTCTGTCCGTCCGCACTTTTCTGTCCGCCCTCAGATCTTCAAAACAACTGAGGCTAGAGGGCTGCAAATTGGTATATGGATCATCCACCATCCAATCATCAAACATACCAAATTGCAGCCCTCTGGCCTAAGTGGTTTTTATTTTATTTAAGGTTAAAGTTAGCCATGATTATGCTTTTGGCAACGCAACAACACAGACCACCACGGCCGGCTGAGAGTTTCATGGGCCGCAGCTCATACAGCATTATACCAAGACCACCGAAAGATAGATCTATTTTCGTTGGCGTTGATTATACGCTGTACAGAAAACTCGATTACGCCGAAGAAACTTCAGCGCATTTTTTACTTGTTGTTAAATAAAATCAACGTCCTTGTGATGTGTGGAAACTTTTCTAAACCATAAAATGATTTTAAATCGATCATACAGTGAAGAGTACGAATTTAAAAAAGGTCGAATTTTTCCATAAGGGTAACGGGAGAGATATCACCTTCCTATGTCCATGAAAGAAATCCCGCATGGGCAATATCTGGCCATGAATAAAGTCAATGTTTCTTTTGTATAAACGAAAAGTTTTTTTTTTTTTTTTTTCTAAATGTGGGGTCACGATTGCAAAGATTCCAACCAACATTTTTGGACTGTATTCACCAAATATCTGAATGCTTAAAAGGTTTCCAGTTATGTTCTGTAAAATCCGTAACAGTCGCTTGACTGCTTCAGATTTTCATATTTTTCCAACATGTGACCTGTTTTCGCCACTTCTCTTTAAAAGTATATGAAAACATTCATGCAAACGTACGTTAGAATAGGATTTTCTTAACGAAACATCGCTTTGATTTCTTCGTGCTGTACACATCTTTTTTCTTGATTTACTTATCATTGCTTCCCACCTTTCTTTCGGTGCTTTAAACTTATTAAAATAAAAGATTGGAGCTTAAAGATGGTGGGTAGGTGCGTAAAAACGTACCTTAAGTTTCCTCGTTCTGCACAAAAGAAGTATATGACCATTAGACTCCTTTAGATCTGATTTGTCAGACAAGGCTTCCCTGGAACAGTCTCCGTTTAAATGTTATTCCAGCATATATGTATGTATATATATATATATATATATATATATATATATATATATATATATATATATATATATATATATATATATATAGAATATAGGTGACAAGGAGATAGTGGTCATCAAAAGGTGATACATTTATTGCTATCTCCTTGTCACCCTGTCCTTCTATGTGCTGTATATATATTGCGCCAACGTATTCTGTCTTATATATATATACATATGTATGTATGTGTGTGTGTATAATATATATATATATATATATATATATATATATATATATTTATATATTTATATATACATAAATGTTTATACATACATTATATATATATGTATAAATCTGTGTGTATGAATGTATGTATATATGTATGTATACATATTATGATAAACAAAGATTTTGAAAATTCCATTTACTGCTCGCAAAAGCGTTGTATTGGTAAATTAGTACTTATGACATAACGACATAACGAAAATAGAGAGAGAAACAAAAGAGAGAGAGAAAAAGAGAGATTTCTGATCAATTAGGCTAATTTTCTTGTTAAAACAAGAACTACAAACAGTAAAGGCTACATAAACAAGAACTAAACATTGAATTCATATCACCATTTCATCCTTGAGTACATATTTACTGACAATAGATATTCTCTGGTTCTTTGAACGAGAGTCTCTCTCTCTCTCTCTCTCTCTCTCTCTCTCTCTCTCTCTCTCTCTCTCTCTCTCTCTCTCTCTCTGAATGATAAGGGATATCTTCTTCGCGCTCAAAATATTTATTACCACAGAGTACGAAAAATTTTATTTGCTTCGCCTGTTATTGTATTCCACGTTTACACACCTTTTGTGAATTGCAACAAACGAATCTCATTTTCATAATAAAATCTCAGCAGTTTATTTCCTGGTGAGTGTTCTTCCAGCACTGAACTAATATTTTTATTTTCTATGTCTTATTGTTTTTTTATATTTTGTATTTTTAGCATTTTTTGGAATACATTATTTTTAAATGTATGAAACTGTTGTAGCTACAGTAAATTTGTAAATACAAAAAAATAATAAATAAATAAGATGGAAAACCATTCCATATAATAATCACAGAATAAAATGTCAGCGTTATCGTTTTCGTTTTCGCGAAGAAAAAAAAAATTATTTTCAATTAACGACCTGTCATAGCTTTCACAGTAGTAAGCGAATCCTGACCATTGTGCATTTGTTATCACTTCAAAGAACAATAAAAAGATGCCAAAAAAGTATAAGAAGAGAAACTGACTAAAAGGCTTTGGTAAAAGTAAAAGGACTTTTTCATCCTCCATGTCAGATCCTTGCCACTAACCTCTTAGATGGAAAACAAACAGAAAACCAGTAACCTGATGCTAGTTAGTTTTCTGTATAAGAAAACTGTTGTGCCTGCTTTGTCTGTCCGTCCGCACTTTTTTCTGTCCGTCCTCAGATCTTAGAAATTACTGAGGCTAGAGGGCTGCAAATTGGTATGTTGATCATGCACCCCCCAATCATCAAACATACCAGATTGCAGCCCTCTAGCCTCTGTAGTTTTTATTTGGTTTAAGATTAAAATTATCCATAACCGTACTTCAGGCACCGCTATAGGTACCAACAACACAGGCCACCACAGGACCGTGGCTGAGTTTCATGGGCAGCGGCTAAGAGTTTTATGGGCCGTGGCTGAGGCCACCGCCGGACCGTGGCTGAGAGTTCCATGGCCGTGGCTGAACGTTTCATACAGCATTATACACTATACAGAAAAGTCGATTGCGCCGAAGAAAAATCGGCGCATTTTTTACTTGTTTTCATTTTAGTTTCGACCGCACAAGATACCCCGATGCCCCTCTCGGAATAAAGTCATTTACCCAATAAGCTAGTAATTGTTGCACAGTGGGACTTGGTTTTTTTTCGGACAAATTACATTTGACTAATAAAACCTTTGAGCTAAAAAAAAAAAAATTTTAGCTTGGCATTGGTTCGAACATTGTGATATGCCATCGAAAGCAATTAGGTAAAAAGATGTTGGTTTAGAATTTACGTACATACATCAAACACACACATATATATATATATGTATATATACTGTATATAATATATATATATATGTGTGTGTGTGTGTGTATGTGTATGTATGTAAGTATAATTCTAAACCAACATCATTAGTTTACCTAGTTGCTTTCTGAGTCAACATATCACTATGTTCAAACCAATGCCAAGCTAAAATATTAAAAAAAAACAAAAAAACAAATGGACACCTTTGCCATCGTTCAAAAGAGTTCTTTTAGTCAAATGTAATTTGCCAGGGGGAAATTACACACATATATATATATATATATATATATATATATATATATATATATATGCTATGTATATAAATATATATAATATATACAGTATATATATACACACACACACATATATATATATATATATATTTTTTTTTTTTTTTTTTTTTCAAATATAAATATGAGACAGGGAAAATATTTTTACAAGATGGTGTTGTTAATAAATACTCGAATCAGGTCCTGTGAACTTAAATACATAGTGTAATAATAGGAATACTTTTTCGAACATTAATTTAGCCAAGAAACGAAGTTGTGGAGCAAAGGCTCTTACAAAAGATAGGTGAAATAAAACGTAAATTATATAAAATATGCGGCGGTTTTTACGAATAAAACGTACACATATCATAAATAAATTTTTAAAAATGATTTACAGGATATGAGGATATGATATAGTGATGGTCATAAAAATAGTTGAGAGTGCCAAAATTATTGAAATATAATGAATTTCATTATCGGATTGAAATATTCTACATAATTTTAAATGTTCAAATATATCCTAACGCTCTGACTATTGATAACCGGAACCGGGGTTTAATTCCAGTGTTCAGATCCAGTGTTTATCCACGATTATAATATTACAGAGGGGCTGTCAAAACTAGCTGTAACTATGCAAAGAATGGAATATCGTAGAGGGTAAAACTAGCCCAGCTTACAAAATCAAATTCCTTATGATTACAGTGCAGAGGGATTTCATTATCGAACTTATGGAATGGCTAAACTGAGCCTATTTGCCACAAACAGCTTTAAATTCCAGTATGAAATTAGCAGAAATGGAAATTTAAAAGCTGATCTTAATTTGAAGTTTTTTATCACAGTTTGAAGAATGGTTTACAATATAAAAAAAAGGGGCACTTACTGTTTCTGATTGTAAAGTAGGAATTAATACGCATTACCCCCAAAATATTATATGATTACAGGTTACTGGAATCCTAAAATTTTTCTTGCATAAATATATTAAATGAACTGTTAGTAGTAAGGTATCAAGTAACAGAACATAGGAATAAACGGATTTGAATGCAGTATTCATAAGGAAAGTCATTGTTTTTCTCAAGATTTAAAACTCGATGGACTGTAGGGAAAATGGAAAGTATACAGGAAGGAAATGAATTAAATAAATAACACTGAAAAGTACAAAAATGTAAATCAGAAACTCTCCCTAGTCAACCCACCCCCAAGTCTCTAAAATGTAAATGGATGTTCAAAAAAGAAAAAAAAAAAAAGTTTTTACGTTTAAAGTAAAATTGAGCCGCATGAATTCGCCTCTAATAAGTTACAGATGCCATGAATGTTACAAGCTCGGAAAACAATACCACTCCTATAAAAATAAAAAAAAGTATTATGAATAAGGACCTCATTAAAAACGGACCCTGATTCTCCACCGTAATAGGGCTTCAAATAGCATTTTCCTACGATCAAATTGCTTATTAAAATAAAAGTGAGTGAGTAAAGATTTTTATTAAGAAGTGAAACATATACGCCAGTAAAAAAATTAGTATGAATAATGAAGACAGCTCATTGTATTTTCATAAGAATACCAGTTTTTGGAGTCAGTGCTTCAAATGAAACGGTAACGAAGCATTGGAATTTTAAGGAAAAAACTAAAGTGACTTTTTAAAATTCTATTGCTCCAACTGACAATAACAGGTATTGCAATAGAGAAGAATACGACAGACTGAAGTCGATTATAAGAAAATAATAAAGTAACGATAACGAAGCTCTGTAAAAACTGGAAAGCTGAAGTTAGGGTGTATTGTTGGCAGTTCAGTGGGGTATACATGTAAATGGAGGTAATTGGCTGGATGAAATTCTATAACAGACAGGTAAGAAACCCCGCTTTTATTTATTTATTTTTTAACGCAGCAAACGGGTAGAGAGGAGCTTCAGTGAATTTACAGAGAATTTAGGTATCTTAAGTTCATTATGCGTAAGAAATCCTCAAGAGTAAGTGGCCTCTGAAGGGAAAGGATGAATCGGTACAGTACATACAAACAAAATACAAACCACATTTCTTTGTGTGCAACAATAATAGAGATAGGGGATGACAAAGAAGGAATTGTATTAATATGAAACTGCTAGTCACATAATCAGATTCATAAAAAATCGGTAAAGAATTTGTCAATAGAGAGCTGATATTACTGAAACAAGAAAAATCAACGGGGAAATATTCGCAAAAACACCACTAAGAATGAAGCTGAATTTGAAGCAAGAAAATTGTGCAGGCGATGCTGCAAAGCCAGTGAACTTTGACAAAGAGGATTTCCTTGTTTTTGCATATGTTCTTTAGGAAACCTATTCAATGTAAAGACCTTGAATCTACAAGGGAAACGGAATAGAAGAAGAAGAAAAGAAGAAGAAGAAGAAGAAGAAGAAGAAGAAGAAGAAGAAGAAGAAGAGAACGAGAGAGAAAGATTGGAAGAGTTACACTTAATCTTGAAGAAAGGATAGCATTTTCAAAGAAAGAAAATTCTCAATGAGTGACAAAAGCCAAAAAAAAAAAAAGAAAAAAAACACACACACACACACAAAGACACGCTGACATGAAGGAAATTCTGAGGCTTGGCAAAATAGGAAAAGAGTCAGCTCTGAAGGTCATAGTTTGCCTCAGAGCAAATATGAGAAGAGGTGACCAGGTGATTATTACCAGGTTCCTTGAAAGGAAGAGAATCTTTTCTATTTCTCTTCTCCCCATGACACAGTGATGTTGGTGGAAAAGAAATGTTCATTGGAAGATTTATTGTTTATCAATGAATAAAGTTTTTATAGCATCAGGTTTTTTCCTCAGGAACCAATTGTAGTGTGATGTTACACGGACAGCTTTTCCCTTTGTTCAGATATGCTCCTTATTCAAAAATCATCTTATGTCAATTAGTATAATTGGGACAGGTAAAGATTTCATCTTCAATGGGGAAACATTTCTGTCAATACTTAGGCGTATTCCAGTGTCGGTTTTTATCGTTTTCAGTCCATTCATTTTACTTATATCGAGCCTTTCATTTCTGTATATTTTATCCACTTATTTGCCTTCTGTCGGATGTACATATCATTCTTTATATTATCTTTATCGTATGACTGTTTTTCTGACCGTAAACAATAGAAGAATGTTCCTTTGAAAACATAGAAGTGAAAATATTGAGCTTGTTTCTTTTAGAAAATGCTTATCGGGAAAGAAAACTGCGGTTCTTCTTCTGTGAAAATAATGACGTGTCTTACAGTGCACAATGGAGTGACGACAATGGAATATCTTAAAAGGAGAATTATATTCCGGATTATTCCTTGCGAAAGGAGTTTGGGAAGTAAAGGACTAAAAATGGAATCAACTTCAGAATACACACACACACACAGACAGAGAGAGAGAGAGAGAGTGAGAGAGAGAGAGAGAGAGAAGCTTTTAGCATTATAAATGTAACTAATGTGTGTTAGTTGTTGATATAAAGGATATTACGAGAATTTTCCTTTAGAAAGACTATAAAAAACTGTGTATATTATATATATATATATATATATATATATATATATATATATATATATATATATATATATATATATATATATATATATATATATATATATATATATATATAATATATATGTGTATGTGTGTGTGTGTGTGTGTGTGTGTGTTTGTGTATTTATTTCCACAGATTTGAATTCTGTAGATTCTTAGCTTTGTTTAGGGAATTATCCTTTCTGACATAATAATCTAACTGCAATTTCATTGATAACAAGATGAGGTTTAACTGTTTCAGATGCGGCGATTTAAATAGTGAAAACTGTAAGTCCTACAGTGTACCCTGTACTTAGCATAGGAGTCTGAAATGATAGATGGTGATACCTAAGATATCATGGCATAAATTGTAGGTTTAAGGTCCTGCTATGACGAGTCTAAAAATAATATGAAGACAAGTCCAATAAATCTCAAATTACAATTGTAAGAGGGTCATGGCCATGTCACTATTGGACCCTTAAACCATTTGGTCTGTTAAGTTGCTCCCGAAGTATTATACATGAGTTGCAATATTTTTTTTTAGTTTTAAAATCAGAAGAATGATGTTTGGTTTTCTGGATTTATTGTAGGCAGTCTTTATGGATTCTGTTGTACCCCATTTGTAAATCTAAAGGAAAGGTGATTTCTAAAGATGAGGAAAGCATGCGAGAGACTCTCTGCAGTGTTTGGCTTCGCTTAGAAAGAAGTGTAACAGCTAGGATATTTTTTTATATTTTGTTATGAGTACTTTCTATAACCACTATTGTTTGCATTTCATATGAGGATCATGCATTTGGCTCCACATGTTATTTTTAGAAGTAACATCTTGTTAATGTATAAGTCTTAGGGCGTAGGGTTACATAAATCGAAACAGCATGAAACCTACAAAGCCTTTAAGGGGACCTTTCTGTTGCCTGTCAGCTATACGTAAATACGGCTGGTGGACTAATAATGATTTTATTCATTTAACATCTTGTTAAATGTATTAGCCTTAGGGCGTATGGTTACATAAATTGAAATTCAGCATGAAACCTACAAAGCCTTTAAGGGGACCTTTCTGTTGCCTGTCAGTTACACGTAAATACGGCTGGTGGACTAATAATGAATTTGTTCATCTTCCATAATCTCCATTTCAAGAATCCGTTCGGCCCACTCAGTTCAGTGAGCATCGACAGCCATTTTCTGTTGAAATGCCTCTCTGGTACCCTTCACGGTATAAGATGATTTGTTTACCTAGCTCTCGTTGTAGAAATTACAGTTATTTTATATGCATGGTTTAGAATAATCTGCCTGGATTCAGTGACGCATATGTCATTTACATATGATACAAATAAGACTTGGTATACGCGTCGTCCATCACTTTCGGAATATAGTTGTAATAGTGAAGGAGTTTCTTGTTTCCAGTTCTGGCAGTTCGTCTCATCGTTGATAACTTTTTCATTATGTACCCAAGAATTTTTCTACCATGTATTGTTGCCTTGTTATTTTTTTTTTTTTTTTGCGGCATTTTGTCACTCTGTTGAAGAAGAATGTTTGGATTCACCTTGTGTGCTTATACAGTATTGTGGAATTAGCTTTTCAAGAAAAATTTTTAATTAAACCCAACACTTCAAGTGAAGGAAAAGGAATTTAATGAAAGATTTCAAGCAAAGTGAAGAGTAAGTAGATGAAGAGAGCGTTTTTCGTAGTAAAGACGGTAGACGCCAGAGACGTAATAATATAAACGAAAAATGGATATTATCTGAGAAGCATTAGTAAAATCATGGTTATTACGTATAAAAATTCACCAGCAACATTTTACATAAGTAACAGTTGAGAAAGTGAAGAAATACAAATAAAAACGTATAAGCATTGTCGATTAATAAAGAGGACGTGATACACATCCCCTGAACACTTAGGGCGAGTCTATGGGAGAGCACAAGGAAAATAGAGCTCGTTACACAGAGGAAGCAGAGTGATGGAGGTTGTCACATTACGAGAGGGTAAACCCGGCTGATGGAGAGAGATGGCTCAAGGCAGTCTGTAGAGGAGAGATCTTATCGCAGCGGTAGTAGTCTCTCTTTAATGGGGTTGCAGTTACAAATGCCGGAATATATGCTGTGTGTGTGTGTGTGTGTGTGTGTGTATGTATATATATATATATATATATATATATATATATATATATATATACAGAATAGAAGTTTTTTGAAAAATACAACTAAAAATATTCTTTCATTTTAATTTTAAAGTTAGACGTGATACACATACTTGAAGGACTTAGGGCGAGTCTATGGAGACTTCTTGGACTGTAAGGGAAACAGAGCTCTGTCAACACAGAGGACCAGACACGATACTTCCTTTTTGTTAGTTGTTTTCTCATGGAAAGATTCATTATTTTCCATGGAACAGATACATACAAACACAAACATATATATAATATAAATATAAATATAAATATAAATATAAATATATATATATATATATATATATATATATATATATATATATATATATATATATATATATATATATATATATATATATATATATATATATATATATATATATATATATATTTATATTTATATTTATATTTATATTATATATATGTTTGTGTTTGTATGTATGTGTTACTGGAAAATAATGAATCTTTCCATGAGAAACGACTAACAAAACAAGGATGTATCGTGTCTGGTGCGAGTGAACTTGACAGATACATAGAGTTGTTACAGTCCAAGAAAGTAATGGTAAGCAAGGCTTCATGAATCACGGGAAAGAATATCCTTCAAGTATGTGGCCCCTTGTGTCTAACTTTAAACATTAAAATGAAAGAATATTTCTAGTGATATATCAAAGAACCTAACTATCTTTCATGGTATGGGCAATTTCATATTTTGTAATAATTGATTGATTATCCCATTGGCCATTAATATCCCTTCAAAATATGGGCAATTTTTTTTAATCAGGTGCATCTAAACATCTTATGTCACGAAACACAGAGATCTGTAATTTATCAAAAGAATTACTCCAGAGATATGTATTCCCAGAACTTTCTTTATTAGAACATTGAACCTATGTGAGTTTTCACTTTTCAGTTCTCTATTACTCTACAAGGAACACTGGGTGAAGAAACAGAGATTATTGATTTTAATACAAATTCCTAAAACCGGACGTAGAGGTGATTTCTTAATCTTTCAGTCACACCACATGATTTGATTAAGAATAAGGAGAGAAAATATTAAGGTAAATATTATGAGGGTTTCACAGCTAAAGAAATCGGCCATTAGGAGTTTTGTGTTTATCAGGTTTTCAAGAATGCCGAGTTAAATGGAGAGCCAGAAGACCAACAAAAAACACGAAATTATCATTTATTCAATTGGGAAACAGATGGAATAACAATACATAAACTATATATACATATACACACGCACTATATATATATATATATATATATATATATATATATATATATATATATATATATATATATATATATATATATATATATATATATGATTATAATCACTTTTGTACGTGATTCATTTGTCACACATTAGCGCAGGTGAAAAATAAGAGACGGGTGTAGGTCCTGACCGGTTTTGACTTTATTTCCAAACCATTGACGAAGGACTGATACACACCCCGTCTCTTATTTTTTCACCTGTGGTAATGTGTAATGTATGTATGTATGTATGTATTATATATATATATATATATATATATATATATATATATATATATATATATATATATATATATATATATATATATATATATATGAATGTCTTTTACTGTAATACCACAGTATAATATGAAGATAAAAGACCCATAAAACACCATTTGAACGTTGCGACCATATATTTCGAGCACTTCCTTCTGTGCCCCTGTTCACTGGTGAAATATGTACAGATGAAATGTTACAAGACTATATATACAAAGCATATGTAGGGATGGCATTAAGTCTCCGATGGTATGCAGGTGACCGTTTCCCAAGGAGGGAAAATAAACAATTCCCTAATGGGTTTTGGCCTCATTATATATATATATATATATATATATATATATATATATATATATATATATATATATATATATATATATATATATATATATATATATATATACATATATATATATATATATATACACACACATATATATATATATGTAACGAGGACAGAATTAACACCTTTTGAAGGTGTACGTAACGTGCTCCAACGATCTTTATTCATGAAACGGAGGCGTATGAACGTTCGCTCACGGCAACACTTACATCTATCTTTTCTCCTCTCTCTCTCTCTCTCTCTCTCTCTCTCTCTCTCTCTCTCTCTCTCACCGTGTATCACCCTCTCTCTCTCTCTGTGTATCGCCTCTCTCTCTCTCTCTCTCATCGTTTTCCAGTTCACCCACCCGAATCGCACTCATTCTCACCAAATCGATTAAATGGACCATTTAAAGAAACGCAATAGTTTCTACAAAAATAGGTTTATTATTCAAATAACCCAACAAGAAATGAACAAAACAAAGCAAAGATTAAAATGCATAATAAATGAATTATCGAGTTAGATAACTAAACTCTGAACTGCAAAACACTTCTGATTAAAGAAGTCTCACTATGGCTAATAGCCTGAAAATATCCAAACTCACACATACTCCCAAATCAATAATTAGTCATGTCAAAACCAGTCTACCACATGTTATTCGAACCAGTCCACACTGTCCACCGACATCTGTCCACAGACATCTGTCGGAAGAATCAAACATGATAGAAAACTCCCAAAAATATATGAAATGCAAAACACAATAATGGAAAGTGTAAAATGCATAGCCAAGATATGGCAAACGTAACATGACAAAACAATAATATGAAAGAGGTATGAATATTCATATTAAATCTCCCACACCAGTTCAAAAGTTCATAATGATTAGAAAATCATAGTAAAATCACAAGTTCAATTTTCTCCCCATAAAAACAGAGATTTCAAAGTCTACCTTATCTGCCGATTTAAAGCCTGATCCTCTCCAAAGCTACGTCTAGACAACTGCAGTTCTATCACGTTAATGAACGATCAAACTCACTTTTAGGGCAGATTCTGGCACAATCTAGATCAAATTAACGCACGTACTCACGAATATACATAACCCTTCGGAAATCACCTGACCGGCAATATTGCTGAGGAATCAAACCATTTGCTGAACACAAAGATTTTACCTCGAGTCTCTCGACCTACTTCCATCTGACTCCATAAATTCTTTCATCACATCTTAAAGCATTGAAGCTATGAAATGCATATATGTGTCCTTTAAAACTTGTAGCAGCCATATTTTCTGAAAATATATATATATATATATATATATATATATATATATATATATATATATATATATATATATATATATTTAAAATACGAGAAAAGTTACAAGACTCAAAGGCCGCTGATAAGAAAGGGATTACAGTTTATTCCGGGCTTCATACGAGTGCATGGTTTTTCAAGCTATGGAAACGAAGAATATTCAATAAAAATTCTGGTAACCGGATTCACAGTTTAAAACTTAATGTCGAGCAAGATTGAAATTTAACATTAATATATTCTTCTGAAAAAATACTTCAGTAGAAAACAATTTCCTATTGGTATCAACACTCTACGAGAGAAATACTTCAGTAGAAAACAATTTCCTATTGTATCAAGTTTCTGAGAGAGAGAGAGAGAGAGAGAGAGAGGGGGGGGGGAAATTACTGATTTGTTGAAAATTCCATGATGTTGTTTGAGTACCGTGTTACAAGCTTGAGTCTCAGATGGTATTACTGCACAAAAGCCTTTCATATTTTTGAGTAATTTTTTTTTACTTATTGACACGAATAACATTACCTTTGCTACAGGAAATTCCATGACAAGGCTGTATAAACTGGCTTGTGAGGGTGAGGGTGAAGGCATGTGTTTGCTTGGTAAACATGAGAAGATTTAAAGAACGGTGCTTGCTGGGTGCTTGCTGCCACAGTGTTTTACTTTCGTGTTGAAGAAAAGAGATTCGCTTTGAGGGCAAAAGGGTTCTTCAAATGCGTTACAATTCTAGCGAACAGTACGAGGATATTCAGAATCAGCCAGTAGAGACAGTCATACCTTATTAAAAATCAAATAATCAAAAATAAAAAAAAAACTCATGAAAACAATCCAAGACAATCATCCAGTTAAAATTAGGCTGATCATTCAATTAGAAAATGTCCATCGATTTTATCATAAGGTAATACTTGGTATACCCGTAAGGACTTGGGTAATGAATATGAATGACTTGCACCCATATTATTATTATTATTATTATTATTATTATTATTATTATTATTATTATTATTATTATTATTATTCAGAATATAAACCCTATTCGTATGGAACAAGCCCACATGGGCCATTGAATTGAAATTCAAGCTTCCAAAGAATATGGTGTTCATAAGAAAGAAGTAACAGAAGATAATGGGAATCGTTAATGGCTTGTCAAATCGAGAAAGGTATCCTTTGCTGGACGAGTGTCCCACACCGAGGACTTAAAAGTATGTCTCAAGTAAGAAACACTATTTCTTTGATATCTGTAAAAAAACACTATTTCTTTGATATCTGTAAATAAAAAAAAAAAAAACTTTAGTAGGCTCAGCATAGTAGACCAAAGGGAATTAGGGCCACCAGCCCTGAAGTACGTGTGTGCTTGCTGATCTAAAAAAGAGATGCTCTAGCTTGAACGAAAACAGGTAGGAATGGATATGAGATACTGTCAGAGCAAAGAAGAGATGGAAGGGAAGGCTGTGAAAATACCCAAGTGAACAAGTAATAATGAATTCATTTCTCTTTTGCTTCCTTTCGAGTTGTACCCTATTGGTGCTTACTTATCTGACGGGTACAAGTGCGTGGATTTACAAGACGGGGATTGTCGATCGTTCGACACGAATTAAACCGTCTCAGAAATAGATGTGGGAGTGGAATATTGGCTGCTCAGCTTCAAAGGGAGAATGCCCTTGTGTCTAACAAGGTTGCAATTACTATTGTTCTGCTTCACACATCACTGCTGGAGTTGATTACTGCTTTACCACATCTTATTTCCTGCCGCCGAAGCGTGAAATATATTCGACAACAATTTATTCCAAGTCACACGTGTTAGTTGCTAACATTTTCTTTATCGTTTTATTATTGTTTCATATCTGCCTCGAAGTGCAGCTCTTTATATTCTGACAGTAGTGATTTATTCAAAAGCTAATTTCTGAAATCACTAGCCAATCTGAGATTCTTTCAAAATTCAGATGTTAAAGTTGTAACATTTGATAGAAATTTTGAGTCAGAATACCGTGTGCAATGCAGGAGTAAAGATTATTCCGTTGTTTGATAGGGAAGCACATTTTTTACGTTTTTTTTTATATGTGATTCTTTTTGTCTTCCTATTCTTTTCACTTTTTCAGAAGCAACTTCACCAAAAAATTGTTTACTACTACTACTACTACTACTACTACTACTACTACTACTACTACTACTACTAATAATAATAATAATAATAATAATAATAATAATAATAATAATAATGGAATTACGCAATCATTGTTAACGGTAATGTAATGAGTGGCACCAATGGGCTAATCATGCATTTCTTTCTCTCTAAAAACCTCATTTATCGATTGTTGTAAAGTCATTTATTTGTTTAAAATGCAAGAAAAATAAACAGATAAGTAAATAAATATTCGCATCATTAATGAGCTGGTTAACTATGAGTGTAACTGGAATCAGCCCTCGACGTACGAAACATTACGAAAAGCCCCCACTTCGAGGTGTAAATGCAATAAACCACTAGTCGAGTAGCTAGCCATCTCGGGAATGCCTTGACCCATATAATTTCTCTCTCCATTTTGCCAAGTTTGTTTATTGCTCTCTGCGGCTCCGACAATTGCAAAAACTAATTAAAGCAGTGTTCATCAAGGACTTCAGTTATCTCCGAGTAAATGAGATTTCAGCCTGGGAAAGCGGCGGGCATCTATTTGGAGAATTAAGTAAATGTTTTCCAGTGTTGGGATTTGCAAGGTTTTTCTTATCTGACTTTTTTTATGTTTCTGCTGTGTCCTTTATGCTTAAAACCAAAGCGCAAGTTTATATTTCATAAACATGTATTTTATTGTGGGCAGAAATTCAAAGTACATGTTTATGAAATCATAAACATGTATTTTATAAATGTAAGTGTAAATTCAACTGTCAAGAAGCACACTTATATATTTCTTAAACATGTCCACTTATATTTCATAAACATGTATTTTATAAATGTAAGCATAAATTCATCTGTCAAGGAGCACACTTATATTTCATAAACATGTATTTTATGGATGTGAGCATAAATTTAGCTGTCAAGGAGCACGCTTATATTCCATAAACATGCATTTTTAGAAATGTGAGCATAAAGTTAACGATAAAGAAGCATTGTTTCAACTGTCTCGTGTGCAGTTGAAAATTTCGTCCCTAAAATAAGTAACAACCGGCTATCAAATCTCTACCAGTACACGCTAAAAAAAAAAGTTAGATAGGAGTTTATCCATGGGATATCATGCAAGGCTGATCATCAAACTAAAGTTCAGTAGTGATCTGCATTGTTTGTGAATGAACCTGCAACACAAAGAAGGACGTACTTACGAGAAACAGGCTGACAGACAGACGTGCAAACGAAAAACAAAATTGCCAAAATTAGTTTGCTCTGTGAAGTGGTACCATGAATATAGAAGTTATATAAAAATGACAACGATTTTTATATCGTAGAAATATTTTAATTATAATGGGTCTTATTTTATAAAGTAAGGGTAAACGTCTATTAAAATGAACTAATGATAACCATTAAAATGCACTGGCTTCAATTGCTCAAGTGAAAGTGAGAAATTCCTGTAACTGAAGGTTTTATTATTTCTAGTGGAAAAAGTTGGTATGGAGACCTGCTCTCTCTCTCTCTCTCTCTCTCTCTCTCTCTCTCTCTCTCTCTCTCTCTCAATGAATCAATATATATATATATATATATATATATATATATATATATATATATATATATATATATATATATATATATATATATATTTATATATATATATATATATATATATATATATATATATATATATATATATATATACATAAAACTCCCAACTTAAAAAGAAAGTGAACTTCCTTGTTGCCTGACTATTTATTCAAATGCAGCAGGAAATCTGGGAAACACGAAAGTTTTTTATTTTATTTTTTTTTACTGATTTGGAAGAGCGATTAACCGATAAAGTTACCATCGCTTCAAGATTAATGAGGTTAGGATAATAATGCCCTTCCGCACACTAATCAAAAAGAAGAAGAATTGTTTCCGTGTAAAAGGGAAAACGCGGACGTAAACATGCAGAGCAAAGGCTGGAATGTTTAAGGACTGACGTTTTTTGGTCTGGTGCTTTGTTTCAGTTATCTGGTAAGCAAAGAATGATATACTTCCAGGAGAGAAATATTTATCAAAAATTACGCTATGAGTTACTTATCGGTCGATTTCGTGAAAGCTTGGGATATGTTTGTATCGTATGTTATAAATGGGTTACTGTAAAGATATCATGTGGAAGCTCTGAAATATTTGCCTGAAATGGAAGTAATATTTGATCGTAGCAAATGACGCGTAGTCATATGACGAAATGTTTAATGCAACAATTTGTGACTATCATTTAATAGGAGATAGAATTTAAATGATTGAAAAATTACTGATGATTTTTTCAATACATGTAACAGAATGAAAATTCCAATAATGTGCTGTCTTTTCAAAAGACGAGAAAGGAGAATGTCATAAAGTAAATAATTGTGATAGGCCTTTTGAGACAAAATTGCATTAAACAGCAGATCTGAAGATTTAGCGAAAAGTTCTAGGTTTCCTTTTGCAAATTTATCCACTGTCGATTTTGTATTTTGTATTTGCCACACATATCTAAAGACTTAAAGTATATAATCTTATGCGACTTGATTTGATGGAAATAACAATTACACAACCAAATTTTTCTGCAATAATATTTTTTGGAATGTACCTAATCAAGAAAATTAGTTAAAGGATAATAAAGTGCATTGTAGGTACATAAAAGCCTATCACATCTAAACCAGATACGGAAAATAATTCTGATATAAATGGCCTAGCACGGGCCTCATTCAAGTACTTCGTGTTAGATTCCTCATATTCCTCATTTCATAATTTCTGAAGAAAATGATTTTCCACACACTCTTTAGGACAGATTAATCGTGTTTCTGATGGCTTAATTCGGTTCTGAAGAACTTTCATATTGCCACACCTACATCTAAACAATATGGAAATTTCGTTATATTGCATTGTTATGATGTATCACTTTACTGTGTTACAAAATATCATTTTATCACTAATTATTTTCCTTTTACATCAAAATCTCATAAAAATACTCCTACTGATGTTCACATGATTAATCATGCGTTGATCAGGTAAAAATAAACAACAAAAATTTCTGAAATATCTTCAACAGTATTGAATATCATTTCATTTTGCTAACGTCTTCTTATATTCTCTCAGCGAAAATCAGCAATAATTTCAGGGTTAAAATATCAGTTGCTTCAGATATTGTTATGTCTTACACATTTTCCTTTACCTCCTTTATGTTTGATTCAGAATCACCTTTATTCGTGGCTAGATCCTTAGTGTACTTATGTGAAAGGTTCCTAAGTCTCTGTGTCTACCTGTTATAGAATGAAATGAATAATATATTTCGAGTAAACATTAGACAAATAGCAAAATATTTGCTTCGGGTACAGCTCTCTCTCTCTCTCTCTCTCTCTCTCTCTCTCTCTCTCTCTCTCTCTCTCTCTCTCTCTCTCTCTCTCTCCTGTTTAGTCCAGGTGTCCCTAACTTTTATTTTTATATTTTCCTATGGTCATTGATTCAACATCCACATTAAAGAATTTTAATGTTTCATTGATTCCAAATTTGTAAAATATCATTTAATTTTAATGTTTCATTGACTCCAAATTTAAAAAATAATATCATTTAGATGCAAGAAAGCTTAGCAGACAACTTCCCCATCTACTGCTAAAACGTAGAATACGACACGAACAATGCAGCCCATCCGTCCTGGACATCGATACGCTACCATGACGACATCTGTAGACACTGGAAAATTAACTTATTCATTTGACGTCACTTCTGTATCTCAGGACCCTTCACTGGAAACTATTTCCACAGTTGGAGCTGTATTGTCTCTAGAACAACTATGGTTCCTCCTTGCGGTTTCATTATGATTTTAATGGAATATCAAACCGAGTCTGTCGTGGAATATCACGAACACTCCCATCATTCTTGAATGTAGGTTGTTTTCATTCTTCGTGGGTAGTTGTGACACTTGTCAGTGTATAAACATTTTAGGCTTCACTGGACTGACTGGAAAGATATTCATTGAACTTGCATCATATTTCAGTTGAATACTCTACAAGCGATGACATGCGTCTGATTCAGTTTTGCTGATAAAGGAATGGGATTACTTTGCAAAATTCTTTTTGAATTTTCATGTATTCATCAGTTGTGAGTGTGTATGTTTATGTCGATAATTTGTGAATGACTTTTTTTTATACTCCTAGATATCAAGCTCGAATAGTCCTTAAAATCGATTTTTCCTTATTTTGGAAGAAGCGACATCGAAAGGGAATTTCATGTGATAACAGCTTCTGCCACAGTCAGGATTCAAACCCATAACTGTAGGGTGTGGTAAGAGGAATACAACTCACTTCTCCACTAAGCTATCGAGAGAGATATTAGTTAAGTTTGGCCCTGAGGCACATATTCTTGCGGAATTCTGGTTCTGCACTTTAAATCAAAATAAACCTGTCTCCATAATGACAGCTATGCTAAGGCTCGTAACATGTCGCTTTTTTAGTTTTCTGTAAAAGAAAACTATTGAGATGGCTTTGTCTGTTCGTCCGCACTTTTTCTGTCCGTACTTTTTCTGTTCGCCCTCAGATCTTAAAAACTACTGAGGCTGGAAGGCTGCAAAGCGGTATGTTGATCATCCAACCCCCAATCAACAAACATAACAAATTGCAGCTCTCTAGCCTCAGTAGTTTGTATTTTTATTTAAGGTTAAAGTTAGCCATAATCGTTCTTCTGGCACCGCTATAGGTACCAGCAACACGGGCCACTACAGGGCCTTGGCTGAGAGGTTCATGGGCTTCGGCTGAGAGTGTCATGGGCTGTGGCTGAGAGTTTCATACAGCATTATACGCTTGTTTTGTTATAGTTCTGTCACTAACTCTCGCATATGTTGAGAATATAAAAAAATCATGCGTCAAATAAACATTGAGGGACGGACGTTGCTTGTAGCAATAAAAACTTATGTATAATCACTCATTTCTAAGAGGAAGTAGTTGCCTAAATCATTTGAAATTATAGGAATATCTGAATATAAAATAAGTTTTAAAAGGCCAATGTTTGGACTGATAAGGAGACACAGTATGTAGTGCCAACGTAATATGTTTATGACACTTGCAAGAGCAATTCAGCTTTTATGATGTGAGTAAACTGTATGCAAGGAACATCTGGGTAAGATTACCGTGCGGCGAAAATAGGTCAGAGAGGAGATAGTAGTATAACGCTGATACTGTATTAGTGACAATGGAGAGTATAGTTAGATAATAGAATTATTTCTGTACGATAAAAGGATTCAATAATCGTTAATGCAGTTGTTTCTATTTCCAGATATCTTATTCATTGCTTGGGCCATCGAAAATAAATAGCAGAATCTACGGAAATTAAGGACTGGGTTAGAAGAACACAGCCCTCTGAGGGTAAGTTGATACCACAAGTATTTTTAATGGTAACTCTAAAACCAGTGCACATAGTCCCTAGCTGAATGTATTGTAATATTCTTATACGTAAAGTTATGCTTGTAGACTATTGTTGTTGTAAGACAGTATTGCACACATTTCATTACCTTAAATAAATATTTCTGACACTATAAATAAAAATGAAATACGAAAAAAAATATAAAGTTATGCCTCCTTGCATTTTGGTTTCTAGCTCAAATAGAGATTTGAAAAAAATATAATTTTCAAAAAGGATTATGACAGTAAAATGGTATTTTATAATTACAACAGTTACTCTGAGTTGGTAATATGCATACTAGTTGAACCCCAAAAAAAAAAAGATAATTCACACAAATGTAGGAAAAGACACCAAATTATGAGTTTTGCAATGGTCTCTAACTACATATGTGCACTATAGAAATTTTCGACTTTTAAATATCAATGGAACTTGTGATTAAAATTCAGTAAAAGAATCAACTAATAACTTTGGCAATGTAATTAATAAATATTCAGTATAAAATTCAAGAGCGAATATAAAATTCAAGAACGAACGCTACAGTATTCTGCTGACATCTAATTCATAAATTCAATAAAATCTGGATTGGATTAGGTCAATCATATTTGTCTGATTTGTCTCTCTAACACCTCTCGCAAAAAATACTGAATAACGTATCAAGATAATTCATACGATGTAAGTTGATCATTCTTTTCCTAAAAATGAAAATAATCTTCTGTATACTATTTGATTTTTAGTGACTGAACAAAGACTTGCCTGAAGAGATTCTAATCTATCTGAGAACCTCAATTAATCCCTCATAGTGTGAAGACAATTATAAGCATCACTATTTATCTCATTCTCCGTGCAAAGTAATACATTAATGATTCCACTCTGGCTAATTCGATATGAGTAACAAGTTAAATTAATGAATGAGCTTATGGAGTATTAGAGCATTTAAAGAGATTACAGTCGTCGTTAGCACATCATCAACAATTTTGTCGAACAAACGACTTAATTCCATTACGAAGGACAACAGAGGAACTGGGTTTTACTTGAAATGCAACGCCGGCATAAATTTAATTAAATACTCATTATATGAATCGTGTTACTGGATTTTTTTTTTTTTTTTTTTTTGGTAAGAGCTGAATACAAGTTCAGTACCTGCCACGTCTTCCTGTCATTCATAAGTATTTATGCATCATTTATTTCTTTCTTTGTACATCATTCAAATGCATAATTACCCAGCAGTCAATTTTGATTGTGGTTGTATTATTCATTATTTTTAACCTTTTTTATTTCTCTGCCTAAGAGTTGCTGGTCTAATTGCAAGTAATTCATTCAAATGTAATTATCTCATCTCTGTAGAGGTAATTAAAACTAGATTAATTTTCACCTCAGAAGAATATACTTTTTCTGATGCTTGCATTATTTGTGTCCACAGAGTCGCATTTAGAACAAAAATAATTATTAATAAGTCATTCATGCTTAGTCCAAGGTTGCTGGTCCTAATTCCAAGGAATCGTTAGTTCGGCTTACAGCTATTAGAATCAGTACTTGGCCTGAATCATCAATATATCTCTCTTCGGTTTAATATTTTTCGTCCCAGCTACGAAGCAGCATAATGTCTCTTCTCGTACTCACCTATTATAAAAAGGAGAATGCTTCCACTTCTTTATATTTCTCTTTCCATTTAGATAAAACATTTGAACATAAAAGTATTTGAACATAAACGTTCTCCTGTCACCATAAGCATCCTTTCCCTCCACAATATCGTGTTTACGTTGACGTCCTACGTCTTTCATTCCGAAAACTCCAGCGTTATTCCATTGGCTATAATGACTTTCGTTTTAATTATGCTCAAAATAACATAACACATAGGTGAAAGCTTGAAATAACCTGTCGTAAATAATTTCTAGAAAATTATTTCATTGACTGTATAATGAATTTCGTTTTTACCACTCAAAAGAACATCCCAGTTGGTGAAAGCTTTAAATGACCCACCAGAAATGATTTCTACAAAACGCGGACCAAACTAGACAACCAACCCAGGGCAAATTTCTGTTTGTATCTAGAGCTCTGTGAATAGAAGATCTAGCGAACTTAACATAACCCTCCGGAGTCATTTCGGTACGAGAGAGCTCTTCAATGGGAAGCCATTTCTATAGTGGGACTGTTTCGCCACATGAATAGCTGCGGCCCCCCGTCGCGGTGTGATCATTGTTTTAACAGAATTCCATTATCAAATCCAGGAGGAACATCGAGAATTGTCCACTAAACAGTAAGTTGTCATAAGTTCGTCGGTTTTCGATATACTAACACTTGTCGGTATTAATATATTTCAACTTTCATCGTACTGTTTGAGTATGATTTTTACCATACGGAAATGCTATAATTTTATTTTGAATTCTATGCGTTTGAAAGCTGTTCTGTCTTTACTGGAAAACGTAGACTTCAAATACCCGAAAATATATTTTCAGCGTCCTATTGTACAGTATAGTTTAGTATCAAGTCTTTTGCTAATATTCTCAGCTTAATACAAACCCGTTGGGGGTGAGCGGAAAAACATAAACAAAAGAAAGTAAATATCATAAAGATAACGACCCCAAAAGAAATATTAGTCCTAGATAACGACCCCCGAACTTTGCTCGGGGTCACTATCTAGGAAAGATCCAGTTGTTGTTATAATATTCTGATTTTCCGTCTCTGCATTTCGCAGTGTGAAAGACAGCTGGCAGATCCTGATTTGCTGGATTAATTTGCAGTAGCGCCGTTCGGACGTCAGTAAACCCTTGCCCCGTGCGTGATGAATGTCGAAGTGTAACTCTGGAAGTATTTCAGATGTGAATTTGTGCTTTGGTCTCTGGGAATATTAAACGCAGCATGTTTCATTTACAGTTATGTAGGGTATACAGACCCTAATAAGTATTTGTTATGAAACGCCGTAATTTATGAACGGTTCTGGCAAGAGTGAAATTCGAATAATGAGTTCCTGCTGATATGCCAATTATGGTATTGCGAGAGATAAAATGTTGTAAGCTTCTTTCCACGCTGAAAGGCATCAAGAAGAAATATAACGTTTTCTTTTGTCGTTTCAAATCAATACTTGTAAGATGAAGACTGAAAATAGAAATCAGACTGAAAACTAAAGAGGCACAGTCCAATCAGGTAGCCTGACTTTTGTAAGATGAGAACTGAGAATAGAAATCAGATTGAAACCAAAAGAAACGCATTCCAATCAGGTAGCCTTACTTTTATAAGAGGAGAACTGACAATAGAGAGCAGGTTGAAAACTAAAGAGACGCATTCCAATCAGGTAGCCTGACTTCTGTAAGATGAGGACTGAAAAACAGAAATCAGGTTGAAAACTAAAGAGACGCATTCCAATCAGGTAGCCTGACTTCTGTAAGATGAGGACTGAAAAACAGAAATCAGGTTGAAAACTAAAGAGACGCATTCCAATCAGGTAACCTGACTTTTGTAAGGTGAGAACTGAAAATAGGAATAAGGTTGACACTGAAAGAGACACAGTCAAATCAGGTAGCCTGACTTTATGCAGAGGGTCGTCTATTGATTTTCAAGAATGTTCGGTTGATTTTGTCGTACAGCGTATCCTGTTTTTGGGGCTGGGAGGAGGGGGAGGCCCAAGAAAGAGCTGTAAGATGTTTATTGTTATTTTGATCGTCGGTAAAGATAACATTAAAATGTGCAAATATACTGGATTGAACTGGCATGATATGATGTGGTAATGATGTTTCTTTTCGTATTTTGGTGCACAATATGAAATTGAGGGTATCGTTGATAATAATAATAATAATAATAATAATAATATAATAATAATAATAATAATAATAATAATAATAATAATAATAATAAATAATCATTTCCTATGTTTATGTACGGGTGTTTTTTCTCCCATTTTGGGATACAAAAAGAAATTGTGTTCATTTTAATAATAATAATAATAATAATAATAATAATAATAATAATAATAATAATAATAATAATAATAATAATAATAATAATAATCTGCTATGTATATGTTAAAGCACAATAGTTTAAGGATGACCGAAAAATATTTTGAATACAAATTAATTCCACAAAAAAAAAAGAATATATGACGGTATCAAAGACCTTCGATCTCGGAACACGAATGAAGGATTTCCAGGATCTTTCCAGATCCAGAAATGCAATCCATATCGCAACTAAGAGCCACAAAAAGAAAATACTTCGAATGACCTACTTCTCAAAGTGAATGCAATTCACACCTCTTAGGATGCAAAAGGCCCTCTGACCTCGACTGTCACCAAAAAAAAAAAAAAAAGTTTCTTCGGGGCAATCGAGTTTTCTGTACAGCCGCTACAGCGTATAATCAAGGCCACCGAAAATAGTTATATCCTTCGGTGGTCTCGGTATAATGCTGTATGAGCTGTGGCCCATGAGGCTTTAACCACGGCCCGGTGGTGGCCTGTCCTACATCGTTGCCAGACACACGATTATGGCTAATTTTAACCATAACTAAAATCAAAACTTCTGAGGCTAGAGGCTGCAATTTGGATGTTTTATGATTGGAGGGTGGATGATCAACTTATCAGTTTGCAACCCTTTAGCCTCAGTAGTTTTTAAGATCTGAGGGCGGACAGAAAAAGTGCGGACGGTCATTAAGACTATTAGGAATTAGAGCTAATTTTGTTTACTCCGAAATTCAGCTGTATTTGTAAATGATATCTCACCGTGGAGATAGCCCCTTTGAAAATGCTTATCTCCGTATGGTGGCCCAAAAAAAGGCGACGTTTTCAGGCATAATTCTCTCTCTCTCTCTCTCTCTCTCTCTCTCTCTCTGCCATAAAGACCACACATACATTTATATATTTACTATGCAGAAGTACACGAGTAAAATATAAGTGACTGTATAAAAAAGATTATCATACGGCATGTCACATATACATGCACCTAAGAACTTGATAACTAATACCTTTATTTAGGGGAAAAATGAGATATTCGAAATTAGACAAGTGTGCAGCAATGGTGCCTTTCATATTCCCATTGTTTTTATGAGGAATGACTGGTTGAAATATTCTAAGATTGCCTTTTCCACTGAATAAAGTTTTTGCCAAAATTGAAGATCCTAACGTAATAAAAATCTTAATTTTACATACCTTGTAAGGCCACGGTAATTAATTGCCTTGTAACCTCCTCCTACATACTTTCGCGTGACTTTTTCAAAAAAGCTGTTTATTTTAGTGGTAACAGCATCAAGAATTTGTTAAGACATTCTTAGGTGACAAGAAGCAAGCATTCCAATGTACCCTAACCGAACGTGTTTGCTTTTCCAGAATACTATCAAAACAAGAGCCAGGAAACTTAACAGATCCATTTGGAGTCATTTCAGCACGAGAGAACCCTTCAAGTGGGAACAATTTCCACAGCTGAAATTGTTTCCTCGCGCGAATAGCTGTGGTCACCCCTGACAGATCCATGATTACTATAAAGGAAGGACAAGTTAAGAAACTGACGAAACATCACGAACACTTGCACTGTATTTGACAGTGGGTTGTCATCATTCAGTCTGATTTCTTTATTACATTTTACAGAGCTGAAATATTATTTTGGATTCCACTGGATACACTGGGAAGATGATTGGCATTATGCCAGTTAGATATCATGGTTCGACTGTCATGTAACTGAACCCTTTCCCCCGTAAATGTAAGAGAATAAAATTGGCATGGCTCATGAGATTATGGCATAATTTTTTTAAATTATTTCCTATATATTTTCATTTTGTCAGAACAGGTTGTTGCATAGTCGTGTTAATACAATTTTCTTAACATTATCTGTTAACTTTTTAAAATAGTAGGCTTAAGATACAGAAATTTTCATGTTTTGCTGAAGTCAGTAACTTAGGAGGAGCAAAAGAAAAAAGACGGATTATAAAGATAAGGCAAAGTAAAACCTGAGAAGCAGAGAGAGAGAGAGAGAGAGAGAGAGAGAGAGAGAGAGAGAGAGAGAGAGAGAGAGAGAGAGAGAGAGTTACAAAGTGATCATCGGAATTTCTTTACAAATTAGTGCACAGCTGCGGATGGAAACTGTGCATATCATCAATATGGATCTTTAAGTGAAGAAATAAAATATTTAATGCTTAGTTTGTTTTTGCATAATGCTGTTAGTCTAAGTTTATCTTTCATTTCAATTAGAAATACAGTAACGTCCTTTTTCATACTTGAATGTGTAAGAAAAAAAAACTATATCAAGATTTTCAATATATAAATCGAGCAGTCAGTTCTTGAACTTATTCCCTTCAGTTTTAAATCCATACAACACATCTCTAGGTTACGTCAAGTTAAAGGGTTATGCAATCAGTATGATGTCATATTCATATAAAAATAATATCATATGATTTTGTAACCATGTCTGCTACACTCTGTAAAAGAATATCTCTCCAGTGTCTATCATTCATCTGTTTATGATTTATGGTTTCTCATACAAAGCATTGAAAAACAATGAAACATTTCATTCTTTCACCGTTACAAAGGCATCGTGTACCACCTTTGTTATGTGCCCATGAGGGCTCTAAAAAAATTGCATTGTGGTGTAGTGCAGTCAGCGAATATTGATACTCCATTGAAAGGAAAAATAAGAAATAAAAAGAGGTTTTTTTTTTCTTTTTGGATTACAACCGTATAAATCTAAAGCATCCAAATCAATACGGTCTATTACGGTATGTTGTTTGTTAGGTTAAATATTCCGTTTTCCACCTTCTGAATAACACTGGGATATAATGTCATAATCATTTGATTATAGGTATATAAGTTATGCCTTCCTTGCGTACTGGATATCATTATTAATAATCCAGCCACTGATCTGTTATACAGAATTTTTGTTTTTGCTGTTCCTGTAACAGAATCAACATTTCGTAATTATTTCGTAATTACTAAATCGCAAGATAATAGGTTCATGAAATGTTTTAACTAAGTTTATTGCGTGCATAACGTAATTAGCTTTCCAGTGAGGGA
>NC_089792.1:9178214-9203214 GCF_040412425.1 Macrobrachium rosenbergii | reverse complement strand
AGAGCAGAGGAGGAGATATGGGTTGTCAGAATAGTACCTTTGGCCCCCCTCTACTTAGTTTTTTTGGGTGGCATACTGTTGAACGTAATTTGGTATTAAATTGGAAAGTTACTTTATGGGCATACCAGCATAGGCCCAGGGCATCCACGGGCAGGGTATTCGAATTAGTAAACCACAGTCGTTTTCTTTAAAAGATAATATACTCAGGGAGTAGGGTTATTCCACACCAGAAAACTAGTTATTTTGTCATTATAATCTGGTGTACATTGTAAGGATCACTTTTTTTTTGATAATCAAGCGTCGGTCATAAAACAATATATTCTGGAAAATAGTTTTCATCTGAATGTACGACCAGCGCTATTTTTGAAGTCTTCATGACAGATCACTCATTCATAATTAGTGAAGATTAATAATTGAAAACGTGACATTTAGGACAAATTAAGCGCGTTGCAAAATCCATTTAATTTCTGTGTCAATCACACAAACAGTTTCAAATCTAAACTCTTAAAAAAGAACATTCAATATGTCAAACTCGGTAGCAAAAATATCGGCGGGTTTACCTTTTTATTCCTTTACAAATCGGTTCTTTAGAAATTTGTTATTAGAAAATAGACAATGTAACAATACTTATTATTTAAACAATTTTTTTTTGTAAATATACTTTGTCTAATATGTTTTTTTTTCTTCTTCCCACAATGGAAAGAACTCATGGTCAACTGGAGCCTGTATGATTTTTACAGTCATTCAAAGTCTACCTTATTCTTGCGTTATAAATTAAATACAACGATATTTATGTAATTTTCTTTTAGATTGTGATTGTAGCAGGTAAAGAAAAATACACAAATTATACAGGCAATCTTCTATCGATATCTATAACATTGCAGGTTGTCACTACCGAAAGAAAAAGAAAAATGTCTATATTTGGAGTAAATTCAGTACATCAGTGCCCTTAAAAGGACCTGTCTTAACAACTGCAAATTTACGATTAGTATTTCAAAACGGATTTAGATCCTTTCCACAGTTTCATAATTATATTAAATGGTTTACAAGTCAAGTTGACATCAGGTTAACTCCGTTATGTTTGTTTCCACTGATATATCAGTCAGTGTTGACGCAACTGACCTTTACGGTACTTACCAGAAAAAGGACTGACGTAAGTTGTCATTTCTCCATTAAAGGAAACATTTAGTTCGCAGCGTAGTTAATAGTTTCCTAGCAATCTGTTTCAGTATTCAGCAAACTAGCAGCTAATGTTTGAGAGTAAGGAGTTGTTTCACTTTGCTAAGAGGTCTGGCTATAATGCCGTGTAATACAAGAACTGAGAGAGAGAGAGAGAGAGAGAGAGAGAGAGAGAGCGAGAGAGAGAGAGAGTTTTGATAGACGAGCTGTCATATACTGAAATTTTTTCCATATTTATACATATATATATGTATATATATATATATATATATATATATATATATATATATATATATATATATATATATAGAGAGAGAGAGAGAGAGAGAGAGAGAGAGAGAGAGAGAGAGAGAGTTTTGACAGACTCAGCCAAATACCGAAAATTTTAATTATTATATCAATATCACCAGTATGATTGAATAAGCAAAGGGATACCCAGTGTACCGTGAAATGAAAATTTTTTCTATGGAAATGAGTCATCTAAGCAGCAGTATTCACGGTCGTGTATCTTACAAAATGCATAGTTATTGGAAAGGCATATGATTTGCCAATAACCTTTTATAAATCTGTTACTTTTAAAGATGTCGAACTCTCCTGCAAATTGCTAAGGGGCAGAGATAAGAAATGGTGTCTGGCTATATATACCTGTCTACACAGAACTCTTCCGTGTTCATTTGGCACTTGATGAACGATCGACAATCATTTTAACCCACTACGAAAACCTGAATGACGCTTCAGTTAGGAAATTATGTATAATTATTATACAACATCTCCTAAAAACATAACAGACTCTTCACACGTCTCGAACTGTCGACCTAATCGCTCAACGTCTCCTCGCTGCTGGGAGAAAGGGAGCCGGTGACTGGTACGATACATGTAGGCTACATGCGCTACCGGGGTCTAAGCGATGTCAGGCAAAGCAGCCGATCGAGACTACGGTCTACCCCAAAGCCAAATCAAAGTCCTTCAAAAGAAAGCATCGTGCTTAGCCCATACAAAAAATGGGATAAAAAAGCACGTTAAAAAAGAAGAAGAAGAAGAAGATTATATTAAAAAATTCTTACAGCTTAGACGTAAAATCATGGCGGTATTCATTTCTCCAATACAGTACTGAAAATGACGGACGATAAGGACACGAATACCAATGTATGTATGGTATGTTGAATTTCAGCTAAAATAAATCATTAGACTTTAAGACTTAATTACTGGTTGCAATTTTCTGACTTTCATACTATATTTCTCTCTCCGACCGGCCAATGAAGAATTAGTTTCATTTCCCGTCATAATGTGGTTCGGATTCCACAATAAGCTGTAGTTGTCGTTGCTAGGTAACCAGTTGGTTCTTAGCCACGTAAAATAAATCTAATCCTTCTGGCCAGCCCTCTCTAGGAGAGCTGTTAATCAGCTCAGTGGTCTGGTTAAACTAAGATATACTTAACAGGAATTTCAATTCTCCAAACGTGCACCCCTGCAGATACTACACGTCTCTGGATGCCCAAAGGCTGTAAACATTGCAGTTGTGTATATTGGTTTCCTGTCTATTGTAATTTAGTTCTTAGTTTCTATGCTTGTTACTATTAACTTTTTTTTAATTTACCTACTAAATTAGTAGCATTATGTCAAAATCAAGATGTATTAGCTCTTTGGGACAAAGATACAGAAGTGTCACCCCTTCAGTCTTATTTCAGGACACGGAATGATAATTAGCTGATTTCGATTTGTTACGAAACTGTTTTATTTCTTGTATTCTATTCCGTTCTGGTACAAACTTCTCAAAAATGAAAACATGCATATCGGGAAAGAATATATACACGACCGAAACAAAATTAGAAGCAGAAGCAGTTAAGAATGTAACATAATGCATGGTGAGAGAAAGGCCATGTTTTATTAGAATCTATGAGTCAAACTTCTTTTGAATCCCAATATTTCTGAGGACTAATAAGGCGAGTTTAAGAACGAACGCATATGGAAAATTAAACGTACAATCCAGAAACGAAGAATTGAACGTTAAGCAGAAAGATGAGATGCATTAGATTCTTTTGTAAATTTAATAGTTAGATGTACACATACACTTATACAGAGTCGGATAGTAAATAAAACAAATGCCTTGGACAAACACTTAGTAACAGAAAGGGCAAAATAAAATTTTACTGCTCAGATTGAATTTGTCGACATCAAAATTGCAACAAACACAGTCAGCTAAATTAAATAAGGTGCCTATGTTTTTAGTAAATAACTGGTATGAAGTTAACAGCATGAAAACGTTAAAGTTAACATATTGCCAAAAATGCTGTTACAATAAAATCTAGCAGTTAAATAAAAGAAAAAGAGCAATGAAAAAGGGAAATAATTTCTAAGTTTACTATTTTCTCTGGACTTTCGCAATATCAGTAAACTGTAGCTGGCTGCAAATTCTGTCCTGTGGCATTTAATAACTTTTAGACCCGGCGGAGTTGCGAGGATTCTCTTATTTCCTGATTACAGCATCCTATAGGAGTGAAAAGTGGGATTGCCCGTGGCCTCAGAAGAGGCTCGTTCGCTCTTAAGAAAGCACTTCGCCCCACCATTTAGGCCTCGGCCTTTGGCAAGGCGCTCCTGTAACTTGCGATATCTTATTTCTGCATCGAAAAGCATTGGCACTTCCTAACACAATTCTTACATCTCCACGCTAGGAGTCTTCAGTGCATAGATTGACCTGACGTTTGTAGTTGTCATGTATCCATTGATCTGACGAGAGGGAGAGAGAGAGAGTGGACCATCCACCATGTAGCGGATGCTCCAAGTACAAGCGAGCACACACACACACTTTTCCACACATAGATATACATACATACATACAAATATACATACATACATACATACATATATAGATATATATACACTCATACCAATAACATGAATCAATTTAGAGAATACTGAAATTATATATATATATATATATATATATATATATATATATATATATATATATATATATATATATATATATATATATATATATGTGTGTGTGTGTGTGTGTGTATATTTATATATAAACATATAGACATAGATATATATGCACACAGATCTAATAACATGAATCAGTTCAAAGAATACCGTAATAGTATATAGTATAAATGAAGTAAGCATAAAGTAGTTTTGTGTTGATAATATATGTAACTCAGACCTCTTACGAAAGATGAAATGCACGATGAGCGAAGGAGAAATTAAATTTCAAAAGAATAATAAAAAAGATTAATAAAATCTATTTGATACAGATGAAAAATGGACATATGAGTTTACCCTAGTCATGTGCAGCGCTGGACATGCAAATCAAACTAATTGCTTGGATGAAGGTTTGGTTAACAGTGAGGGAAGCAAAATTGCTACTGTCAGATCAAGTTCGAAGACAATATAGCAGCAACAAAATGACCCATTATATTTAAGGAAAAATTTATTTTTTTCTCTTTAAAAACTCAAAAGAGGTAAAAGCAAATAATAAACGAATTACTTCAATGTAGTATACTAAAAATAGAGGTTTCTCATATATATATATATATATATATATATATATATATATATATATATATATATATATATATATATATATATATATACATATATATATATATATATATATATATATATATATATATATATATATATATATATATATATATATATATATATGTATATATATATAGATATATGTGTGTGTGTGTGTGTGTATAAATATATATATATATATATATATATATATATATATATATATATATATATATATATATATATATATATATATATATATATATATATATATATATATATATATATATATATATATATATATATATATATACAGATATAGACTGTTTTCGTAGGTATCTTCTCCTCACTTATTTTTAGCAGGTAAACACACTAATTTTCTCTGTCTTCTAAAGATTCAGTTTTTTTTTATGGTGAGAATAAATACACCAACAAGCAGCCATAATTTCTCAAATGCTCAAACTCCTAAGTCATATTCTGATTACGATTATCTTCCAACAACATTTTCAAGCACCTCTGTTGTAATTTCTGTACATGCCATGACCTTTCCAGTCTCTGACAAACCAATGAAGAACCTTTCTTTCGAAAGTTTATGAAAGTTAACTTTGCTTGAGACGTGGAGTTTGCAAACTTTTTTCCATTACGTGAAATGTCACGAAGTATATTAAACTTCCATCATACCCGAGGCGAATAAAAAGAAGCGTAATACGAAGAACGAATATTTTTGGGGGGGAAAATATTCACAATTTGGGGATTCTTTATCGTTTTGCTTTCTTGCTTCACTGTAATTTTTTTTTATTTAGTGACATTGCTTTAACCTTAAGAAAGAATGAATTCACCTTTGACTGACACGTTTTTAATAAGTGGGAAATATCAACAGCTTGGTATAAGTTATATTGGCTTTTACGACTTTTGCTTATGAATTTGTCTGGTGGGAGTGTTTATTAGGCGAATTTCTGAAAGGATATTTTATTAGTCTGCAGACTATATACAAACATTTGTTTGGATTAGTTAAAAAAAAAAAAACTTAGATAAGGAAACAAAGAAGCGGTTTTTTTTGGGGGGGAGGGTGGTTTGTCCATGAAGAAATGATCAAGTCGGGTTTAAGATGTTGACAGTGGCAGAAATCATTATTTTTCTCATATTTTATTGTAGTAGTTATAACAATAATGTCGCAGTGCACAATTTCCTCTAACAATATGAACCAAATGCCCGTTGGGGTGAGCCCAGAACCAAGGTTCTGTACACACTTTTAAAATGGTAAAACTAATAACAAAAATGTTTAAACTGGTGTTAATGAGCGTTAATACGTTTGTTTTCAAGTTTTAGTTATTTAATATTATTATATTGCACACTTTGACTACGCATTTATATTGGTTAAGGGTACAAACTCAGAGGCAGGGTTCGTAGTAAATATAGACATATTATCTATCAATTATATGAGTACATTGCGAAAAATCTTATTTTACCCAGTCCTGGTCAGTGTAATTGCATTACCTGGGATAACTATACTAATGTACGAAACATAAGCACAAATGATATTCAAATGTTAGTGATCTTGTGTAAATTATGACAAAGACAGTTTAATGTGCCTTGCTATGTTCATGCCTTGAGTGTCATTGTGTGTTCGTCCTATCGAATGCCAGATTAAGTGAAGCTTCAATTTCCCAATGACCAGCAAACAGTAAAATCTACGATAGGAAAAAGAACGACGACAAGCAATCCTCATGCTCGTGATTATTTTAGAAAGTCTGTAGGGATTACAGGCTTAGGAGAATAGGTTTCTTGTCGGATAAAGATTGCGAGGCAGGTTGAGAAATATTTCTTGGGAACGTCTGTACTTCATGCTGTGCAATTTGGGATATCAGAATGTAGGTTATGAAAATAATGAAACGTCATGTAAGCTTTTAAAGAACGTCACTGAATCACTTAAGCGCACATCCCAAGGATGCATCCACGCAACAGTAAAGTGTGTCGGAAACACACTTTGGGAACTTATCGCCTACATGTCACAAACAGGGTGAAAACAAGTCGACGACCTTAACAGGAGGAGACATGTCGGAAACATGTTGGAAATTTATCGCCTACATGTCGCAAACAGGCTGAAAAAAAATTGACGATCGAAATTGGAGAAGGCATGTCGGAAATATGTTGGAAACTTATTGCCTGCATGTAGCAAACAGGCTGAAAACAAGTTGACGACCGTAACAGAAGACATGTCGGAAGCATGTTGGAAACTTATTGCCCACATATCACAAACAGGCTACAAACAAGTCGACAACCGAAATTGGAGAAGGCACGTCTGAAACACATTGGAAACTTATTGCCTACATGTCACAAACAGGCTGAAAACAAGTCGACGACCGAAATTGGAGAGGCATGTCGGAAACATGTTGGTAACTTATCGCCTACATGTCGCAGACAGGCTGAAAACAAGTCGACGACCGAAATTGGAGAAGGCATGTCGGAAAGACGTTGGAAACTTATCGCCTACTTGTCACAAACAGTCTGAAAAAAAATCGACGACCGAAATTGGAGAAGGCATATCGGAAACATTGGAAACTTATCGCCTACATGTTGCAAACAGGCTGAAAAAAAGTCGACGACCGTAACAGGAGAAGACATGTCGGAAACACATTGGAAACTTATCGCCTACATGTTGCAAACAGGCTGAAAACAAGTCGACGACCGTAATTGGAGAAGGCATGTCGGAAACATGTTGGGACTTATCGACTATACGTCGCAAACAGGCTGAAAACAAGTCTACGACCGAAATTGGAGAAGGCATGTTGGAAATACGTTGGAAACTTACTGCCTGCATGTCGCAAACAAGCTGACAATATGTTGACGACCGTAACAGGAAAAGACTTGTGGCAAACACGTTGGAAACTTAATCGCCTACATGGTGCAAAAAGGCTGAAAAACAAGTTGACGTCTGTATCAGAAGACATGTCGGAAACACGTTGGAAACTTATCGTCTGCATGTCGCAAACAGGCTGAAAACAAGTTGATGTCCATAACAGGAGAAGGGAACTTTGGTAAATGTGGATAACCATATCGATTACTGATTAGAAATACATATTAGTCGCTGACTTGTATGCAGCCTGTTTGTGATGTGTGTGTGATAAATTTAGACTTGTGTTTATGACGTTTTACAGTACTGTAGATGTACCCTACCAATATAATAGTATACAAATACAATATAGACACACTTTTATTAACTACCAAGTGATCCGTCACGTTTCTAAACCATATGTTTTCTTAACATGAAAATTAACCATATATTTTTCGTAAAGGAGCGTAGAATTAATAGTATTCAGGTTCAGTAAATAAGATGTAACATACTTTTACCTAAGTACTGTAATAATTTTGTGGACTGTGAGGTGTGAAGAATGCTCCTCAAACCGTGGAATCATTTTGAAGTCAGGTATAAATGGGAAAACTAGAGATTAGAAAGTTCAGCTTATGACTTAATGATGCGAATATGTTAAGAATCTTTTGTAATTTGTTTATGATGTTTTTGGTAGTGAAACTGTCATTGTAAGATAAACATGGATTTCGATATATATCTCATGAAATGAACAAAACCTAGAAAATAAAAATGTGAAAAAGGTGAAATAACAAATGTCTAAATTAGTCTTCTTCTTCGTTTTAACGTGCTTTTCCCCTAAGGAAAACAGTATCATTTTGTGCTACTTTAAACACAATCACCTTAAGTTTAATCTTCGTGAATACTAACCAGTTGCTATATTTTAAAATAATGTGCTGTATAATCATTAATTTTCATGAGAATTAATTGACCACTTAAATAGTAATGAAGCACCGATGAGCCATTATCATTAAAGTAACATTTAAATGAGAAACCAAATAATAATAATAATAATAATAATAATAATAATAATAATAATAATAATAATAATAATAATGAATATTCAAAGTTGTGTAAATTCTCATGAACTCAGGGTAAAAATATATGCATCATAATGGAAATTGAAGGTTATACTGATCGGAATGGCGCCCTGTGATAAATTAACAAAAAGGGCAAACCTGATTATATTTTAAAAAACTGCAAAAAAAAAATGGACTAAGCAGAATATACTTTTGTGCACAGGGGCCAAACTGGGCCGCTAGAAAATTTTATTACGGAATAAAACTTGAGGGATGTTCATAGAGAAATATTATATTACGAAAAATTCAGGAAATAATTTGAAAAAATTTAATTATTTGAATTGACGTTGCATGGCGCATATGAGGATTTGTATGCATGACTCTGTGTGATGAATCTGATCAGTGAATTGGTTCATTATAATGAAATACATTGATGAATACGAGAGCATGAAATATTAATGAAAAAAAAGTAATTAGATAGAATAATTTTATGAGAACACGTGATATTATTTAGATATATACATTTTTCGTGGTCAGTATTCGAACAACTTACTTCAGTATATGATATGAACACCAATGATTTTTTTTTTTAATAAATTTAAAAATATGTATCAGCTCAGGTAATACCCAAGATATTTTTATGAGTATGGGTTCTTTTTAATATGAAATTTTTAACGATCCTGGATAGTCAATAATACTTAAAGAATTCAGATATCTATTGGGAAATATTATCTATAAATATTATAATATGGCTTCTTAGACAAAAGTAGCTCTTACGTTACAGAACAAATGAATTTCAGCAGTTGGGATTAGAATAGATTTCGACTAACAATTAAATCGTTAATAATTTTTCAATCTTTGTATTTGCAGTGCCCTCCTATTACTCATTTTTGTTTTTTTGCACCTGTGGCCATTCCGAAGCTTTATTACATGCATAGAAAATTAATTAATGGAAAGTAGAACCTCATCACCATAAATTCATTAGTCCCTGTGCCATCAAGAAAAATCAAATAGTTTATTGATATTTTTTAAACCAGCTGGGCTCGCCGCAAAGGTTTTTTTTTAACACAGCTTTATATGTTCCTTTTTTACAATTCACAATTGTCATAGCTGCATGTGAATACCATTTTTTTTATCATTTCACTGGATGTCAACCCAATTAAAGAACAGTAATAATAAATGGTCAAATTTAGAGACAAGCTATTTATCCCACGTAGTGGATTACTTAATGTACCCACCAGCCGTTAACACTGGCTGTTCCCATTATCAGATGGAGCAGACTCAAAGCCTTCCCCTAGGATTACGCATTTCAGCAGTCTTTGAAAGGGAGCTAATTTATTCATTTGTATTTGTCACATGAAACTGAAGCCTAACTGGTTACTTGATTACTGGCTTACTGGGAAAACGAATTTACACTAGGAGAGCATTTGTGTCCACTTAAAATAAATGTCAGGTTTTAGACACTAGGCTACATAATTCTCTTTGTTCTACAACAAGTTGATGTTAATGTTTTGAATCAATTCTATGGGTTCAAAGATACTGACATCCTACAATCTGTCTGTTAACAATTAAATTCTTTTAAGTCTACAGAGCATTAATATTGTAACTTCAGTATAAAATTCAGCTAAGCTTTTCTTCTGATATACCCTCCTTTATTTATTCGGCCCTTGCCCAACCCCGAAATGTATATAAACTATGCATTCATAAATATTCTTCATCCACATAAATTTTCAGCAAGAATGCCCACAGATCTTTTTCAGAGCACTCGGGGAAGGAAATAATGGCCTCTTTCTTCTGGTATTACGCTTATTGGGAAAGTAAATCTGGTTGCTCCTTCACGAAAATAATGATTTATATCTTATACATTTCATAATGGAGGAGAGCAAGAATGGAATATCTAGATAATGGTAATTATGATTTATTGTCTATTCCCGCTGCAGAAGAGAGTATTTTTAACTTGAATGGCTCAAATGATTCAGAGAGAGAGAGAGAGAGATTACCTCTATTCTTGAAATTATGTAGCAATTCTTTTCTTTTGTATAAGTCTTGGCATATTGTTGAACACATTCTTATAATTTTTAAGTTCCTCGAGGACTAATTGCAAAATGTCGAAAACTGAAGCTACCAAATATCTTAAAATGAAAAATCCATAATTTTGACGTATAGGTAAATAAAAATCATATTACTTAATTAACATCTCGAAAGAAAATATAATCTATTACATTGCAACAATCGTCAAACAGCTGCTTAATTGCATTTATATTGAATAATTCAATGAGACTCCTCATATTTCAGTGTATCGCTAAATAAATTGAACAAAGGACTTTGTTTTTGCTTTGTAAGTCAAGTATTGGAAGTAATCTTTTCGTATACCATGTTTTTAAAATGAGAAAAAAAATTATAGAAATTACCTCTCAGTTATGCACAGTAGGTCGCTATTCGAAGTTGGTAAACAAACCTTACATTAAACATTAGTCGCAGTTGTTGCAGTTCTACAAAGTGCTGAGCACTTTAGTAATACATGGAAATAATATCTTTGAAAACAAGAGGGAAACTAAGCTTTAAACGATAAATGTACGAAATTCTAAATCTTTGTCAAGTCAGCAGTACAGCTTTTGTCTTAGGATGAGACCCATTGTATATTCGTCTATATTTTTGTTGAAAGTGAACGGGGATTTGTTTCCCAGACCCTCTCCGGATCTGACAGTTAGGCACGCCACCTTTCATTAGCTCGTCAGAAGATGCTGCCAATAACATCATCGGCAGGTGAATACAATCCCCTCGAATCGGAAGGGATTGCACCCTTTCAATCATTCTGTCCCCACGACGTCCCCTGGGGATACAAGACTATAGAAGTCAATTAGAGGAAGAGTTTGTTATACCGAGGGAGTGGAGAGTAAAGTTTACCTTTTTCAGAATCCGGATTCTGTTGAATATTTTCAGGAGGAAAGGGGTCTTATTTTGACCTATCTCGTTTTTGGTTTTCTGTAAAAGAAGACTGTTGTGACGGCTTTGTCCGTCCCCACTTTTTCTGTCCGCCCTCAGATCTTAAAAACTACTGAGGCTAGAGGGCTGCAAATTGGTATGTTGATCATCCACTCTCCAGTCATCAAACATACCAAATTGCAGCCCTCTAGCCTCAGTAGTTTTTATTTTGTTAAAGGTTAAAGTTAGCCATAATCGTACCTCTGGTACCGCTATAGGTAGCAACAAAACAGGCCACCATCGGACCCTGGCTAAGTTTCATGGGCCGCGGCTAAGAGTTTCATGGGCCGTGGCTGAGGCCACCACCGGACCATAGCTGAGTTTAATGGGCCACGTCTAAGAGTTTCATGAGCCGTGGCTGAAAGCTTCATACATCATTATACGTTGTACAGAAAACTTGACTGCGCCGAAGAACTTCGGCGCATTTTTGTACTAGTTTTTTTACCATTGAAGGTATATCAAAAGATTAGTTCATCAAATCGAAATCATATTTTTCCATATATAATGTTTACCTACTAATGTGAATAAAGACTAAGGATTTTTCTTACAAATCTACATAAGAACAAGTTATACACAAAGAATGGAGGCCATCTCCTCCTTGGAATTAGAATTATTTCCCGTTGGCATTCTGAAAAAAGACAAAGCAAGCAGTGTTGTTTCCAGTGTAAGAGCAATGTTTCATTGTTGTAAATATGCAAATAATGGACATCATAACTAATATTTCATATTATATTTGAAACATTCATTTGCCTAAATACCTGAACCTAAGAAACAGATACTTGAGTTATTTACTTTTATAGCAGTCAGACATTAAAGTTGTCTAAAACAAATCTGAGTATAACATAATGTATAGATGTATATCATATATATATATATATATATATATATATATATATATATATATATATATATATATATATATATATATATATATATATGTGTGTACTGTGTGTGTGTGTGTGTGTGTGTGTGTGTGTGTGTATGTGTGTGTGTATATTTAAAACTTCGTAATACGGAACAGAACATATATCTCATTAATTATATTTGGATTAACAGATGATAAATATTAAAGAAAATCATATTTTTACGTGGATTTTGATACAAAAATCCAAAAAAATAAGTATTCAGAAACATTTGACAAAGAATCTAGGTATACTTCATGACTAATTAACATCGTGTATAATAATTTTGAAGGAATTTCATAGCTCATCTTCTGCAATACTAAAGCTGCGTTTATACTGCACAGTAGAAGCATTGCAGGGTCATCTTGAAAAATGTGACTGCACCATTCGCATGTGAAATAAAAAAAATAACCAAACAACATTTTGAGGAGAACTTCCAACATTACAAAGACATTGTCGGTTGGCTAGATCTCTACTCAAAGAGACGAGATACGCACGAGTACCAATCAACATTTTTGCCTTGCTGGAGGAAACAGAATCATGCAATAAGAAAATTATTTGTCAGGATGGATTAATTGTACTTTAAAGATATATAACGGAACTGCTGAATACGCGCAAAGAAAAAAATTTAATAGAAGCCAAAATGTAAAACAGAGAAATATCGCAAACTTCATACTGACGAATTGAATGGTGAAATAGTTCCTACTAACTGTCATCTCCTTAAGGTAAACTGTTCGTCACTTGAGATTTCAAACTAATCTAGATGGCAGCACTGTCGGGAAGTTTTATGAAAGCGTTATGTTTTTAATTTAATCGTGTTTACTTATTTGCTTCATATTCGCTGTATTTTCGTGTTAATGGTTATGTCTTGTTACTTATTTTCTTCATAAGTCTGCTTTCAATATGTGTTCAAAAGTGGATAACGTAATGGACCAAAATGATATTTGATATTGAAGGTTTTAGCCCTATGAATAAACGTTTGTCTTTTTTCATTACATATATTACTTTGTATAATTTGTATAATGGTGAACATTAGAGAAAATTGTAGAGAATTTATTCAGTTAAGGCCACTGTATATAGTTTATAAATCTCCTTATTTTCATCTGTGTTTAACTAGCTCAATACCAAACGAAACAAAATATTTTAGTGGAAGTCTCCAATCCAATAACCTAGCGCTTGTTTTCTTCCTGAGACCGGACTTGATTACATAGATTGCAAGAGTTTATCTTCAGAACCTTCATTTTAGGATAAGCTATGGGCCGTATATTATCGGTAAAAGTATATCCCATTATTTTCTGTAAAATTTCGCATTTTGGTTATCTATTATTTTGTTATCCTTTCATCCAGCCAAGAAACTTTCATAGTCATCAGAATATTAGGTGTCTGTGTTTACCATAGATCACGTTGAACATTATTATATTTTTAATAATACTCTGCTATCATATTGTGTTATATATATATATATATATATATATATATATAATATATATATATATATATATATAGATATATATATATATATATATATATATATATATATATATATACATATATATATATATACATATATTATTATATATATATATATATATATATATATATATATATATATATATATATATATATATATATATATTATTTGTTTGTTACAGCTAAACGAAATAATATTCTGATTACTTTTCGGAAAAAAGAAGGAATAGTTGCAATTTTGTGATAAACTACGTAAGCTTGAGCATGTTTTACTGTTAAACTGATACTTTTTTATAACATAGGAGTAGAAATGCTTATATTTGTAATTTTTTGACACTTCATAAAAGTTTCAGTGGTTTCAGGAAAGTGTGTAAAATCTTCATCAGATTAATATGAGTCATGAAAATTTGTTAAACTAATTGCAAGGCTTATCCTAAAAAGTACTTATCTAAATCGACTTTTATGATTACTGAAGCTCTTACTAAACACCAAAATGTCTGTTTCAGTCTGTAATGATTACTCCCATTAAAAAATGGGATATATATATATATATATATATATATATATATATATATATATATATATATATATATATATATATATATATATATTAGTAGTAGTTTATAATTGAGTGAAATGTAAAGTGCACCCACTTCTTCAATAAAAACACAGGCACGCATGCATACTTACTTCTGTCCACTTGCCATGCCTGAATCAACTCGTAACAGAGCAATTCAAAGAATATATTCCGAAAATAAATTAGGCCTGTTGCTTTAATAGCCTATAGTTCGTTTAGTGTTTAAGCAAATTTGATTATAAACCTAGCATTAATAGAACTCGCAATTAATACTACTCGGTATTACCTTTTCCGTTTTGTATTCTCCTATATTATTCTTAATTGGCAATATTGACATTTGCAATATGAAGGGCAGTTTTGATAAACTTTCTAAAAAAAAAAAAAAGAATCCTAAAAGGAGGTACTTGTTTTCTTTGTCATCATATTCTTCGACCAAAACTTTTTGTAGTTTTTCTCTTTTTTTCAAAACAATGACTTGTCATAGAAAGCAGAATATGTAGGATACAAAGACATACTTATAATACCCAAGTAAACATTATTTTTTGTTCGTTCCTGAATACAATATATTAGAATGAAAGGAAAGTTCAATAATAAATGTATTGAGAGAGAGAGAGAGAGAGAGAGAGAGAGAGAGAGAGAGAGAGAGAGAGAGAGAGAGAGAGAGAGAGAGAGAGACCTTACAGTTACAGACCTTGCAGAAATAATTAATGTTACCCCAGGTCCCTCAGTGTGAGGCACCTTTGATGTCTACCAGAGAATTGCTAACGCATCTTCCGGTATATTTTGCATCTTCCAGTCTTGGATGCTCTGGGATGCATCTTAGATATTTGTCGAGCTTATTCTTAAACACATCTACGCTCACTCCTGTTAAGTTCCTCAGATGAGCTGGTAGCGCAATGAATAGACGCTGCATTATCGATGCTGGTGCGTGGTGGATTAATGTCCTGTGTGCTTTCCTTAGTGATCCTGGTATAGTTTTTGGCACTATTAATCTACCTCTGCTTGCTTTTTTGATATTTTAGCTCCATGATGTTTTCGGTAATTCCTTCTATCTGTTTCATGCTTGGATTACTATGTAGCGTTCTCTTCTCCTTTCAAGACTATATAAATTTAAGAATTGTAGTTTTCCCAGTAGTCAAGGTCCTTAACTCTCCTATTCTAGCTGTAAATGACCTTTTACACTTTCTCTATTTGTGCAATATCCTTTAGATAGTGTGGGTACCATATTATATTGCAATATTCAAGTGGACTACGTACGTACGTTTTATAAAGCATAATCATGTGTTCAGCTTTATTGTTTTGAAGTGCTGAACAACATTCCCATTTTTGCTTTGCATTTTGCCAATAGAATTGCTATTTGATCATTGCATAACATATTCCTATTCAACATCACACCAAGGTCTTTAACTGCTTCCTTGTTTGTGATTGTTTCATTATTAGGTCCTTTATATGCATATAGTATTCCTACTTTATCACCATAGTTCATTGATTCAAATTTATCAGAGTTAAATACCATCCTATTTGTCTCTGCCCATTTATATATTTTGTTTAGGTCTCTTTGTAGCGAGTTCCTATCTTCATCACAAGCTTTCTCTACTTATTCTTGTGTCATCATGAAACTTCTTACTACTGAGTCCTTAACATTACTGTCTATGTCTGCAATCATAATCACAAACAGCAATGCAGCTAACAGTGTACCTTTGTGGTACACCGGATATTATGTAGTTTCATCCGATTTCATCGTTTGCAATCACTATCTGTTTTCTGTTTTATAAAAATTCTTTTATCCATCTTCCTACTTTGTCAACAATGTTATGTTTTTTCATTTTTTCGCTAATATATCATGATCTACCTTGTCAAAAGAGAGAGAGAGAGAGAGAGAGAGAGAGAGAGAGAGAGAGAGAGAGAGAGAGAGAGAGAGAGAGAGAATTGTAATACATGATCAGACGAAGCAAACTCCTATCTCTAATCAAAATGATAAACGCAAATTGCTAGAAATAATTAATATCGACACCATAATTCAATGATGAGGGGGAGTAAACACTAGGAATTACATTCATCGAAGCGTGAAATCTAATTTCTCTGCAATCCCTAAACTGTAGATTAATGATACTTCACCGTGTTATGCATGATTAGACTCTTAATCAAGTAAATAACATTTGAAAACCTGCTGCGTGGTAAGAAATATCTCTCGCTTGTGAAACGTTAAAAATATCTAGTGATTAATTTTTAACAAGAATTTTAATAACTGACAACCAGGCCTATATCCAGACTCCTGACACTCGAATAAATATTGATAAATGACAGTTTCTAGGAATCCCAGTTGTTATATCCTGACTTATTATTATTATTATTATTATTCTCTATTATTATTATTATTATTATTATTATTATTATTATTATTATAAATATTATTAGGTCTTTTCTCCTCTAGATCGAGCTCTTGGGTCAGTAGCTGTATATCAGGTCCACAATAATATTCAATGGTGAGGGTTTCATTGTTAAATCTCGTTGGTTTTATAAAAAAAACTTGTTTACCAAAGCTTTGAAACCCTGTCCAATGGTTCATCTTATTCTAGAAAATTTCCGTAAGCATCTCAAAATGAACCAGGACAATTCAGGAAAGCTCTTAAATTTTTTTTTAAAATAATAAATTGCCTAATGAAAACACAACATAATGAGATCTATCTATTATTATTCTTATTATAATTTTCTCAGTTTTTTTGTTATGTGCTTTTTTTAATTCATTATTATTAAAATAGTTCTACCAGACCACTGAACTGATTATCAGCTCTCACAGGGCTGGCCCGAAGGATCTGGTTTTACTTCTTTTTTATATTTGGTCAATTATAATTATTAAAAAAATTATAATTGGATTAATTGCAAATGTTGAAGTGTCTCACAAAATTTCACTGATCGATTTATTTCCAGAACTTGATAGCCTGGGCATTCACACAACAAATGGGTAGAGAAACCTCCTTCTCCTACGAGTATGGGCAACCTTACCAGGTTATGTCATTCTGTTTACTAACTAAAGCTGCTCTTCTGGTAGGAGGCAGTACCGCTTGGACAATACTTCCTTAAGAAGTGTCATTGCTTTAGGGATCATATTTAATGTATCCAAGCAGAGGAGTGAGTAATAAATGGCTGCGTGCTCCTTCGTTTGAGGAAAGAGAGAGAGAGAAAAAAAGGATGGCAAGTTTTCTGCTCTTTGTCATATGAACGTCACCAAAGGCTTTAGAATAAAGGGTTGACGCCATAAGTATAGTATAGATAATAGAAAACTTCAAAGACAAAATAAAACACTGCTTCTTGACATTTCCAAAGTGCATGGATGTGGTAGATAGGTAATCAACAATAATTGTACGGAAGATGAAAATTATAATACCACCGTACAGGCGATAAAAATCTGGATAATATAAAAATATCAATAAATTATGGTTTCAACTTGGTGGCTCACATTTAATATCTTCGAAGCTATATTCCTATGGGAATTCATAAAATTATTCATGAACATGGCACCGGCTGTGATACATTTAATTAAATATAAAATTATCAATTATATTTTGATCTGGAAAAGAAGATATGAAACGTTTCGCGTCCATCATTTAATTAACTGCCAGTATATGAAAGTTATCAGCAGGCAATCAGTTTGCAAGGCCCAATCAATACTGATGCATTGCACGTTTTGTAAGAGGATCACAAAGTACGTTCCGTGAACTGAGCGTTGGGAAAATGCCATCTGCACCCGAGTATCCATACGGTCTGCCTCTGAATACTAATCGCTCTTTTAATAAAGGACAAAGTTGTTTTGACAGCGAAATCTGTCGGGGGAAAATTCTGTCTTTGCTAACATGCACCACCATACTGCGATCTTTGCAAAATACGAACATTTCGTGAGAATCGTTTGAGCAACACCAAGCCTATATCAAAATGGAATCTGTCGGTTCTTGGTAAGATTTTCGAGTTTTCATATGGCGTTTCAGGATCGCTTTTGAAGGTTCCTCTCTCTCTCTCTCTCTCTCTCTCTCTCTCTCTCTCTCTCTCTCTCTCTCTCTCTCTCTCTCTCTCTCTCCAATAGACTGGCTTCGAGAAAAATAAAAACATCCACGACATTGGCTGCTCAATACTCCTGCTCTTGGGTCAATGGTTAGTATGCTTGCACAATCCTCCGTAAGATATAATATTATTAAGGGTTTTCATGGAAATATTCCGAATCAACAAGCAATTCATGGTAATTAAACATAATGATTATCATGACTTAAGACTCCTCACGACCTTCAATTATTCTATAGAAAATTGTTCCTTAGAAAATTCCCGCTAAGCATCTCAGAATTGGACTGCATTCAGGTAAAATTTACAGAAACAAATAATGAGGGCACCTAATCATCACACAACATAAAGAGATCTATCTATACCAGATAGTTCTCCTTATAATTTTCTCACTTTTTTGTGATCCGGTTTTTTTTAAGTTAAAAAAATCAAGCGCTGACCCGTGTTTTCAATCTACGACTAGCTATAAAATTCTTGGTTCAAATATCGACCTCCATTGGGAGCTAATTTCTCTTCTTCTCTCTCTGTTCTCTCCTTTTCTCAAAAGAGAGTTCTCTCTCACACTCTATATAATATTCATATATATATACCTATATTTTTATATATATATATATATATATATGCGCAATATCGACATTTATTAACATTTCATATTTTATAGCGAATGGTAACATCTTACAAAGTTATTCAGTAAAAGAGTGATTGATTTACTTATGCTCTCAGGTCAAGCGCAATTGAGTCTTGTTTACTCGGGGATGATATTCTCGCTGGTAACAGTTGCATATAACATCTTACTTCAATTTGAAGGTAAATTTTCCTTTATTCATGTATACACATACACACACACACACACACACACACGCACACACTAAACTCTAATAAGATAATTTCCTGACACTTTACTTTGCAATCCTCGATGTACAGAGGAACCCCATTCAAATTGTTCTCAACGAAACACTGAAGAAAGAGAATGCATCGTTTCATTTCCGACAGTTGTAAGTATAGTCATTGTTGACTTGAAGGAAAGAGGAATTATTTACCCCATCAATGTGCCCTGACCCCTCGCTGGGTAGTCTCTGCCTTCTGATAGTGACCGTTATTATCCAAAATAATTGACACTTCCTGTAGCCAGAACGCTTTTATGCGCGTGTGTTGTAGTATTTGTTTTTCCGCTTATTTGTCCTGGAGACCATCACATCCACGGAAAGAACTGAAATTGCTAACAAAAAAACCGATATAAGATATAACTATAATATTTTTTGTCGGCTTGATTAAAAACGTGTAAGATTTTCATATGCTGGGTAGAATTAATTAGTTTATGCAGCTCACCAAAATTGCATTTTAAACAGGAGCAATAAAAGGTGGATTTTCTAATATCGTATTGAGTCTGCTTTTATCTTCTTACTCTGAGAGCTTAATCCGTGTTTTCCTACGACTGCATTGCCAATGTAGGAGCACGAGATATAGAGGTTGATTTTTTAAATGACGACTCTGGACCAAAGGAATGACCTGGCACAACACGGCACATATCACTCTCTCAGATATGATTCTTTTAGGAGTATTTTGTCATCCTCTTACAGAACGTGGGATGAATAAACTTCGAAACAGTGTACTAATGAGTCAGTGAACTGATGGACTTTATTTCATAGTTCCATATAACAGAGGAATTTGAGTGTGAGAACATATTTTATCTAACATTCCCAAATCATTTTAACATACCTTTTGAATGCAATTAGGAGCCAGAGCTGTTGTTAGTGTTAAATTTCTGGTGTGAAATATTTCCTCCTCAACAAAGATAAATTAGTATTAAACATGTAGTGACTATCCTCTATTAATAAGTCATCATGACCCCGTAGATACGAAAAGGTGCTTTTTATACACTGCTCTATGCTCAGCTTGTGCCTGCATCAAGTTATGTAATCAAAACAAACGTATTTATTGAGAAATCATCAGGCAAATGGCTTGTGTATATTTGCACATATAAATCATGGTTAGTCTTTATAAATTTGCTGCGCTATATCTGTTCTTGGTTACGGGTGAAATAAAAGAAATCAAGCGCTGACAAACGTGTTTTTCAATATACGACTATAATAAAATTATGGCTCAAAAAGGCCAAATATTGGGAGAATAATAGGTATATTATTCTATGTTGTTTTTTGTCCTTTTAATCAAAGAGAGTTCTGAACACACTGTATAGGAATATTCAAAATAGAAACCTTTCTTTTCGAGGATACGCACAAATTCATTGCGCAATATCGCGTTTATGAGGAATTTCATATTTTTATAGCGATTATGGGTACTGGAATACAAAGAAATCCTTAAAAGTATTAATTATATATTCACATCCTCTGAGGTAGCGCAATGTAAGTCTTCTTTTTTTGTAGATATTCTCATAGAGCTATGAGATGGAATCGTCAGCCTACCATAACCAATCAGGTTCAAAGCTGACCTGTCTTGAGATAATTTGAAAATATTCTAAAATTAATAACATAAGGCAAAAGACGGCTAGTGCAGTTCATGGCAAATATTCAAGTTAGTTCCTTCAGCTGCAAAATCGTTTAAACATATTAAGTTAAAGTTAAAATAAAATAATATGCAGTCAGAGTAAGTGGGAGAGGCAGTGCATGGCTCACATATGAAAAGCCGGTGATCAATCCCGGCCACACAGTTGAAAAAGGCTACCAGCGTCTACAGGGGTCAACAAATAGGGCGTGGGGGTAGCAACCTCAGTCCTAAATACTTGATGAGAAACCGGGAGGCTGTAAGGTTCTGGCATCCCCCCCCCCCCACTAATATAGATTTCACTAAGTCCATACTAGGTATGTTCATAACCTCCTTTCCTAATCGAAAATGTTCTCAATAAAAAGTTGTTTATGTATTAAAAATTTAAACATTGTGTTGTTACGATCTACATATAAAGATGAATGTTTATGAAACCATAAAGTTTTGGTCTTAAAACTGTTACATTGAGTTCATCGTGTACAATATTTATGTGTAGCTTTGTAGCTTTCACAAGTGTTTTATGAAGAAAAGTCCCCTTTATTTCACGGAATATTTCTGGGGAGAAATTTTAATTCTTGTTTTCATACTAAGTACACTTTAACACTCGTTCAGTGATTCTAAGTTAATACCCAAGTGGCTCGTAATTTGTAGCAAGAGAGTATGTATAGAGTAATGTTATGCCTAAGCAAGTCTTAATTTTAAACCTATATTCATATCTTGCATTTTACAACAACGCGTCCTAAACATGACCTCCGAGAAGCCTTCTCCGTCGAGTGGTTCCAAAAATCATCTAAAAAGGAGGTGATTAGGGAGGAAACTCCTTACTTAACTTCACTTGACTCCACTTCTCTTTAACTTCCGCAGAAATTAACTCTCGTCTGGCGTAATTCAATAAGTAGCACATTTAGGCCGCGGAAGTTTTATATTACTTTTTTTTGTTTTTTGTTCTGGGTCGGTGTCCCGCCTTTGAAGGTCTAAAGCTTGTTGTAGTTTGCCTTGCAACACCAGGTCACGAGAGTCATCTTTATAATACAGCTATTAATATGTAAAGTATATAAAAAAAAAAATTTTAACTACACTTGTTTTTCTTAGGAGAGCGTGCTATGGAAAATCTATTGTTCGCTCATTATAAAGCTACAGTGGAAGGCTGTTAACATATTGACTATAGCTGTAAATTCCCCATAAAGGTTCCTGTCATATGGCCAAGTCTTTTCCCGAGCACATATTCCCCTGAATAAAAAGGTATAATAAGATGAAAGATACAGTATCAGAGTTTCACCATTGTATGAGTAGAGTTTAACAAATTGTTATATATCATTCAAGTTTGCTCTTATATTTTAATTTTTCTTGTGCTTCCTACTGAATTAAATATGAAAAACGTTGGTGACGAAGATAGTAGGTTAAAAAGTACGGCAATATGCATACATAGAAAATGCTTATAATTGCAAAAGGAGCGAGAATTGTGTATGAGAGGGTAAAAACACAAAATCATACAAGTCGTTCAACAAAGGCCTTTGACAAATGACACAAGTCCTCTTTTTCATAACTAAATATATATATATATATATATATATATATATATATATATATATATATATATATATATATATATATATATGTGTGTGTGTGTGTGTGTGTGTGTGTGTGTGTGTGTGTGTGTGTGTGTGTGTGTGTGTGTGTGTTTTTATATATGTATATCCAGAAACAACGATAATTCCAATATAAAGTCATTATCTAGTCTTTACTGTTTAAGTTTAAAAAAAAGAATCATATGATAATATGACACTTCCTCTGCATTTTCTCTCAATCAGGTGATAGCACGCACGAACGAATTCTGAAAGGCCAAAGCCGTGATTTTTAGTTTTTCCTAAAAGAAAACTATTGTGCCGGCTTTGACTTTCCGTCCGCAATTTTTCTGTCCGGCCTCAGATCTTAAAAACTACTGAGGCTAGAGGGCTGCAAATTGGTATGTTGATCATCCACCTTCAGTCATCAAACATACCAAATTGCAGCCCTCTGGCTCAGTAGTTTTTATTTTATTTAAGTTAAAGTTGGCCATAATCATGCTTCTGGCAACGATATAGGGTAGGCCACCACCGGGCCGTGGTTAAAGTTTCATGGGCCGCGGCTCATACAGCATTATTCCGATATCACCGAAAGATAGATCTGTTTTCGGTGGCCTTGATTATACGCTGTGGCGGCTGTACAGAAAACTCGATTGCGCAGAAGAAACTTCGGCGCATTTTTTACTTGTTATTATAAAGAGTAGCCTACGTAGCTTTTTTTCTCAGATTTAAACATTTTGCTAGAATCAGCCGTTTTAAGCGCAACATTTACACTTACCAATATCCACAAGGTGTCTGTGTACGGGTAGATTTCCTGAGTAATAAATTTTGTTTTCGTTGGTGTTGAAAAATTTTCATATTGATCTTATAGTTAACATTTCCTTTTCTCGGAAGATAGCGGCTCAACGGAACATGAATATTGATTGATGAAATATGTATTTCATGTTTTAGTAACGAAACCATGAATCGAAAGGGATAACAGAGTAGTGTCGAAATAATTCAACGATAAAATTTTATGTAATGAAACCGCCAGGATATTATTAGGTTTCATTATAAAGTCTTTTTCCCTTTCTTAGGGTCACTGAAGGAAATCCGGACTTTACAAAGGAGATAACTTTACCGCCTACATGATACGCAAAGCAAACCCCTCCTCTAATTGACTTCTGTCGTATTGTATTGTCAGGGGACGTGAAACACATTATCCTGGACAAAATGAGTGAGAGAGAGCAGGATATTTTCTGAGATCAAGGAACTTCAGTCTCCCAGCAGTGATGTTATTCGTAACACATTCCTAAGATCTGTTGCAACAGTGTGTATGTGTGTGTGTACAACAGTCTGCAAGGATTCAAGAAGCTACTATTTTGCTTGTATTCCGAGGTGTTTGCAATAACATAAATCATGGTGCTGTGAATATTTGCCGTGTTCCTCAGAAGAGATGCGGTTGAGTCTTGCATAAAATTGACGCTGAATTTATCATTTATATCTTGAGAAATTTTATTTTTTATCGATTGTGTAGCTTCCACTGATTACAAAGCATTCTCCGTTCAGAAATGAGCATCGTAATCGTGAAAGCAATGTGATTTATTATGTTTCAAATCGAAACGGTTTCTTCAGTGAACGTAATTGCTTCAGAATAGATATTTAAATTGCAGCAACTGTTGCATCTAGGTATTTAAATTTCAGCAGCTTTTGCACCTGGAATTTACTCTAGATGCTATTATAAGATGATCAAAACGTTTATTTCAATCAAATAAGACAGTCATTAGATTTGGTTAAATTATAATTTTGTCTTTGAAGAAAAACATAATATGACAAATACTATATATTTACACCACAGGTTTTCACACTTCGTATCTAATCAATTTAGTTATTAGATTCGGTAAGCTATTGGTGATTTAGACATATCCTATCAGACATATCTGATATATATGGCAAAAACACAATATGTACATATATACACACACACATATATACATATACATACATACAGATAGATAGATAGTTGTACATATGTGTGAATGTTCTGGCCTGTGTATGTACATATGTGTTTATGAATCTTTTTTAAAAGAAATGTGGCCACTGATTTTAACAAGAAGAAGCTTGAGACGCAATGGTATTTCATATACGGGAGATATATCACCAAACACGCAACGTGATTTTCGAATACCGTTTCCCTAATCAGAAACTAATGACAGGATAAGCAATCAATCATATGCGCTTTAGCCGTTCCACAGAAATCAGGTCTCACGCCTCACCGACCACATTTCTTGACGCTTAATCCCCTACTCATTGAATCCTAATGCCGGTATTAATTATATATGCTGGGATTTATGTTTAATGTTTAGATCATAGAT
>NC_089792.1:9170714-9175714 GCF_040412425.1 Macrobrachium rosenbergii | reverse complement strand
TTCATATATATAGACAACAGATATATATATATATATATATATATATACATATATATATATATATATATATATGTATATAATAATACATATATATATATATATATATATATATATATATATATATATATATATATATATATATATATATATATATATATATATTATCACAATTTGAATACAATTCTATAGTTTACTGTTAAGTTGATGTTAGTTTGACAGCTTGCAGGTAATAAACAGAATTTTTTGGCAAGGTGCTACAGTGCTATCTGAAAACAGTAGCTATAAGAAAATGAGAACTCTTGCAGTATTTGTAGAAGCTCTTAAGGAAACCATTTTAGCTGTTATGCCTTGTTTGCTATGTTTCCATATTTTACTGCCTGATAGATATATCACACAATCACTCATAAAAAGAAGACAAAACTAAACTTAAAACTCATTATCCAGACCATTACCAGTAACGTGAACCAGCAGGAAACTGTCGAAATGTATATCATAAAATATAGATGTGGCCTCTAAAAAGGTAAGAAAGATCCACAATTAGGTATAATTGTGATCCCTCTAACCAAGATGTTTTGGTTACACCACCAGTTCTCTGTGAAGACGTCTGCTGCATTATAAATTCCATCCCTTCATTGAACTGAAATGTTAAAGAAAATAAGATGATTTTCCATTTGCTTTATTCCGCAAAATAGAAGCAGTGCAAAACCTTGAGTAATACTGAGCATATTGCAACGAATTGCATTCTGCCTTCAACAGAGAGAGAGAGAGAGAGAGAGAGAGAGATAGATAGCAGACAAAGAAAGTAAAAAAGTATAAAAGAACGAGAATATGTGAACAGTTTTGAAGGATAAAAACAATAGTTCATACAAAAGTGTGCCCTCATGTGTTGGAAAAAATGGATGAGAGAGAGAGAGAGAGAGATAGCAAAGCGTGATGTTTGAAAACCAAAGATCATCGACACCGCAGAGCAACTAACCAGGATCTGAGTTTTAGTTAGGAAAATACATATATATTTTTTTCAATTTAATAAATAGCTTTTCAACTCGTGGCTTTTGTTATTTTACTCGTTGAAGGTCTTGTAGTACATATTCTAAAATCATATATATTATAGTTCTGCATTTCTTGAGTTAGGGAATCAGCTTTTACATTCTTTTACTAGAAAATGTTTTTTTTGGTGTCCTAGTATTAGATTATGTATGCATGCATACATAGTCTTAGCACAAAATTATACATATTCTAAAATCATATACAAAGAATATATATATATACATATATTGCATTTCTATGAGTTATATATTATATAATATTTTATTTATAGAAAATTCTTTTATTGTGTGGTTAAAATTCCCGTGTAGTCCCTGGGTACAGATATATAAATATTATAGTAAAACCGAAAATATATATCTGCAGAGTTAATTGATAAAGGCGTTTGTATGCTTGTATTATATATGCATGCATACATACTATATATATATATATATATATATATATATATATATATATATATATATATATATATATATATATATATATTCTCTATGCATTTCTTGATATTAGGATTTCACTGTCGATTCTGAGAGAAATCAAACATTAAAAAAGTAAATAGAAAAATAAGCAATCCTGAAGCATTCCTAAACTGTCTGGGCTTCGCAACTAACTCCGTCTCGTTTGAAGACTGGCTGCTCGCGCATCCCCAAAGAAAATATCTATTCCACAAAGACTTATGACGATTGGCAAATGATATGAAAGGCAGACCTTCCTCTGATTGATTCTCTCCGCCCCTGTATCCTTTTTTTGAAAACGGTGATTATTCTTGATGTGGAGATTGAACGGCACACTCAGCCGGATGACATTCCCAGAGATGGGAAAACGATTCATGCTGGATTGTATGTGTCTGAAAAAGACCTCAGAAATTGATTACTTCGTTGATCTATCTGACATGTAACTCTTTGGAAATGACGGACTTGATCTGTTTGGGATTTACCGAAACGAGTTTCCAGAACATGTTTTATAGGTACAGGAATTAATTTTCTGTTTGTTATGCGTGTAGCAATCCAGTAAACTCTAGCAGATTATAAATGCTACCTTTAAATATGTCGATGTTGAAATGAAGGGCATTGCAGATGTTGAAATTATTTCCTGAAACAATTTTTTAAAATAATTTCCTTAAAACAATAAAGAAAACAAGACAGAATTGCAAGTATGAACTCGAAATCCGTAATATTCTTTAAGTTCACATTGCTTCCACAAAGGAAGTAATTTATTTCAGGTGATGATTTACTTCAGATTCAAGACTTGATTCTCTGCAGATGATGTCTTTCTGCCCATGCTCGTACAGTACATAGTATTTTATTAACCTAAGTAATGATGACTCTTGGATAACAATGCTACCACGACATTTTAAATACTGTACATACTTTGAAAAGTTAAAATAAAAAATATGAAAATTGTTACTACATAAATGTTGGTTGGAAAACAGGGAAACAAATAACAGCGATGTGAGCAAAACTCATTATCAAAATCTATTAAATTTTTAATTATGTGTATATATAAATGTGTTTCATTTTCTTTGGTAAACAGGATAGCTGTTTTTCATTCTTTTCATAACTTGGCAGTCCCAAGAACACAGTTCCAAGAACACCAAAGGGGATCCAGAGCAAATATGTTTCGTTTTAGAGGCCGGAAACTGCGGTGTGAGAATAGACTAAAATAATTTCATATGATAGACAAGCATTGCCTTCCTCTTCCAGTTGCTTGTAAACATTCATTCATAACAGAAATAGTGATTATCAGGATTGATCTTGTATGTACTATAAAACAAAGGTCTGTTATTTTCATTGCTTTTTATCATTAAATTTTGCATCTTTCGTCTCTATGTATGAAAATAAAAGCCTGCAAGAATTTGAAAAACATATATACATTTTGACCAAGACTTCAAGATATTCTTTCGTGACCACTGAACGTGTTTGGAACTTTTAACTCGATTTTTACAAGTGAAATCAATAGCTGTTATAGGATTAAAAATATGATATTCATGGTATAATGTACCGTTTGATTTGAAATTAACAAATTGTAGTGTATGGGAAAAAGGTCACAGAAAATTCCGATCGAATACTACAATACAGGATGCTTATATAGACAATACGCCTTTCACTATAACATCAGTAAAATAAAAGAAAAACAATTACCAATTCATTGTTTAGCTCTAATCACTAATGCGGAAGCAATGTAACTGAAGGCATCCAGATTCATTACAGTATCATAGATACATATGGCGAGAGAATGTTTCTTGACATTTCAAAACCAACGAAAAACGATGGAAGATGACAGCACAAGATGCATTGCAAACTATCCTGTGTTCGTGGCTTTCGTGCATTGGCCCAGTGTTATTGTCGTTTACCGGCTGACTTGTAATGAAACTAGGTTGCCGGGTTTGAGCCGTTCATGTGACAAAGTGATTTTAACTGCAAAGACGAGCGCCCTTTGAAGTGCCGCGCTGAATTAACATGGCTCCGGGATATGTGACGTGTTTGCTAGATCTGGTTATAATAGTATTCTGCGTAAACAGTTGGAAAGGAGGAGGGGGAGACGGAGATCTGCCGATAAATGAACGGCTTTGTCATCTGGAATTGTCTGCTAATTTTCAGCGATCGGTGAAATTACAGTTTACCGATAATCTGAGGAATGAAAGTTTGAAGAAGTCTTAATTGAGAAGCGGAAATGATCGTAATTTGCTTATAATGAGTCATACGCGAAAAAATATGTTACTCAAACAAACGTGATAATGTGAAAGGGACTTTGAAAATTTGAGAAATTGTGCACAGTTAGTGTTTTGTTGAAAAACCGATGTGATGTCCCGTTGTCCAGTATCTCAAATTTTAAGTTACTTTTACGGGAAACATTAAACTTTGAATGTTTATTGACAGGCTCATGCAATAGTTAAAAATGATACAGCTTAGAAAAATTTGATCTTCATAGTGCATTCTTAATGCAGCAATAATGATCGTACGTAAGAATATCTAAGGCGTCTTCACGAAAATAATATAGAAAATGTATTTTAAAAATATATCGACGTTTCTTTACAAAGTAAAGAAATATCTGGATTTATTTAGCGCATGTTTAGATTAATCTGGTGCATTTCTAATGCAGCGAAAGTGATGATATATAAGAAAATATAAGGCGTCTACGTGAAGACAATGTAGAAAATGTATTTTCGAAAATATAGAGACGTTATTTGACACGATAGCAAGCTCAGGTACTGTATGGGGTCCTCTTTACATTTCATCATCACGTATTCCCCAATTTACTTGAAAACTGTTGCAGCTTCGTTCAAAACGTTTTCCATTTCTCTGCTTTTTTAGTATTTTTTTTAAACATTTCCCATTACACTTTTTTTCAGTATGATCCTTTTCGTCATTCAGTCATGATATGCATTATATTTTCATAATTTTTTTAGTAACGTTCGATGAGAATAATTTTATGATATAAATATAATTTCAAATATATACTTCAACACACTTTTACTTATATTTGGAGACATATCCATCTGTTGGTACCATCCTCTTATAAAAGGGGCTTTATATTTTTTATTTAAATATAATTAATCACGAGAGATATTATATGTTTCATAATCATGCAAAAGGAAATAGAATATCAAACTGCAATCCTATTGCACGTGAAGGAGGTTAAATGAAAATATTCCCACTTTTACTTATTCCATGGAACATAAATTTCACCCTTCACTGATCGTAATTCCATCTATCTCTTCGCAGAAAAATGTAATGATTCATTATTTATTGGCAGCAATGTACATTATCTTATTAATCAGTGATAATAGTTTTCCCTATATTTTCATCTCTCTCTCTCTCTCTCTCTCTCTCTCTCTCTCTCTCTCTCTCTCTCTCTCTCTCTCTCTCTTAGTGTTGAGATTCCCATTCTATTTTCCTCATGTAACAGAGTAAAAGAAGATAATTTCGTCTTAAACGATCTTCTAATGAATC
>NC_089792.1:9148214-9160714 GCF_040412425.1 Macrobrachium rosenbergii | reverse complement strand
GAATTTTCAAAAAAAAAAACACTGTAAATTTCAAATGTGTGTCCTAAATTTTCGTAGTTTTAAAGTCAGATATTGTTGGTAAATTCCCTTTAGCGTTTCGATTCTCTGGTAATGCAGATGAAATTAAAAAGAAAATAAGCTGGCTGCACTTCAGTATAATTGTTATTTAAGGTCAAAGACGAATTAGAGGCAGTACCTGTAGTCAAATTTTTCTTCAGTGGCCACCTACTTTACATTCAGGAAAACATACACTATTACGATTTCCGTACGTTTGCCTGACGCTATTACATCGTCGGATTTTGCGTTCCGCTGACACAGCAGAGAATCATTTCAACTCCAGAGAATTTCGTAATTTTGATCTGAATAGATACGCGATTTCGTATAAAACCTTTCTTGGTAAAGCTTAGCGAATATTTGAATGTTTGGAGGATATTTTTCACAAGGAATTGGAGAATGATATATATATATATATATATATATATATATATATATATATATATATATATATATATATATATATATATATATATATATATATTATATATATATATATTTATATATATATATATATATATATATATATATATATATATATATATATATATATATATATATATATATATATACATATATATGTATAATACATCTAATGTATATCTAATGTAAACCGACAATTAAAGCCTTTCAAAAGAAGCGCAGATAAAACGCAGAAAAAAGCAACATCGAGAGAATTCATCAACCTTATGGCACTCGTGAGAAATGAAAGTGAAGAGTGGCGCCGGAAAGAGTTTCGACTTGGCCGTAAATCTTTTTGTTGGGTCCTTTTGAACCCGAGTTCGAAGGATGTGAAACGAGAAAGGAAAATGATGATGAAATCTAAAGGGACCCAATCAAGCCTCCGAGAATCTTACTATGCAAAGAGACGTCTATTGATTTTCAAGAACCTGCAGACGATTTTCCCCCTTTATTCGCGCAACGTCCTCGTTCCAAGAACCGGAGTGAAAAATCTTTCCCCTCTGGTATTTACTTTATTTACTCTGCCTTTGCTATACAGGAGACCGAATGGAGAGAAGCGATCTGTAAAGATAAGTATAATTAACCCTTTCGCTCATGACTCTTATGATAATTACGTCTGTGGGCTGTGGCAGTGACCGGGGCGGGAAGCGTCAAAATCTTTTTACCTTTATTTGTTCAAAGACGCATGTCTCCGACAGTTTTCTAGGTAGACAACTAATTTTTTTTTTTTTCATTTTGCAGCTGATTACATATTCTATAAGTTATCTCTCTTTTTTGACGTTTGGGATACTTCATCAGTAAGCGAAGCACTTAAATCTGGATAACGTTCATATACGTCATCTGTAAGCGAAGGACTTTAATTTGGATGACGTTCATATACGTCATCGGTAAGCGAATGCGTTAATTTAAAAGAGGCAGTACTAGCCCGAAGTGATGCCCAGTTTATAATGCTTAAAGGGTACTAATCTTGTACCATAAAGACTAATATAACAGAACTGTGTTTTAATTTACCGTGTCAATGACGTTTCGAAAGAATAAAGTGTGGAATTTGTAAAAGATGTAATTCAATTTGAATACACAAAGATATTAACCATATCGGTTGCGTGTGATAAAATAAATATAGAAATATCTAAGCATAAAGAAACTAGAATACAAAAACGAGTTTATTCACAAGCATGAGAACCAAAGCCAACGCTGATGAAGAACCATGGGAAAATATCTGTGGTAAAATCAAAGATTAGATTTATCACTTGTGAAAACTCGGCTATAGAGCCAAGCATTGGGGTACTCTCAGCCATTCAACTGCAAAGACAGTGAGAAGAAGAACCTGGAGTTGGACAGCAAGCTGTGATCTAATGTTGGAGAGCATTCGTTATGTGGCCACCACTCACACCGAAGCAAGAGATAAGCACATGTTGAGTCTGAGATGTGCAATAACCTACCGTTACCAACAGTACGGATGCTGCAATGAATGAAACGAAATAGGTCAGAAATAAGGGGGAAATGAATATTACCAAATAACCATCAACTCAGTTTTCGTTTTCTCTAAAAGAAAACTATTGTGCCGGCTTTGTCTGTCCGTCCGTACTTTTTCTGTCCTCACTTTATCTGTCCGCCCTCAGATCTTAAAAACGACTGAGGCTAGAGGGCTGCAAATTGATATGTTGATCACCCACCCTCCAATCTCAAACATACCAAATTGCAGCCCTCTAGCCTCAGTAGGTTTTATTTCATGTAAGGTTAAAGTTTGCCATAATCGTGCCTCACCTCTGGCAACGATATAGGACAGACCATTATACAGCTTTATACAGAGACCACCAAAAGATAGGTCTATTTTCTGTGGCCTTGGTTACACACTATACAGAAAACTCGATTGCGCCGACGAAACTTAGGCGCATTTTTTACTTGTTTTTCTGAATTACCATTTTCTGAATTACCATTGTATCAGTTCCCTGGCTCTCTTTCCATCCCATTTCATAAAGTGCACGTGGAAACAGAGCGGCGAAAAGATCAACCTAAAACTCATCGACACTTTGTGGAATCAAGCCCACGCTCTCAATCTTCCTTTCATGGTAATATAAATCTTAAAGGTCCCCAAAGGTCAAGGAATACAGGCATCTTTTGGAAGAAAACCATCAGTTGTCAGTTTACCTTAATTTTATGAATATTTAATTATATCTTCTTTTTAGGGTAAGGCTTTTCTTTGATATTCCTAAAAGTTCTATCACAGATCATCATGGACACAGAAAGGTGTTTTCATGACAGATTTTTTTTAAGAAGAAATACCGTGAAATGCTAAGATTTGGTCAATTCTATTAGGACATGTCAGTGCTCTTGAAGATATACTTAAATAAGAGTCAGCAGTATGAATCGTCAATATCCAGATGCATTCAAGCTGGAGCGACTCTAGACTTATAAATCGCGTTTCCAAGAAATCAACTAATGATCCAGCATACTGATATTAAGACTCGAACGACAGCGTTTAAGTTAAAAGGTCAACTTTCTTTGCAAGGTACATTTTAAAGCGCTATGAATTTTTATTCAACTTTACTGATACGGGATTAACATGCTCAGTTAGACAGGACTAAAACTACCCAACCCAAGAAAAAGTATTGACTAGTTCTGAAAATATCGGAAAAGATTATTGTTTTTGTTTTATTTTACAACAAAGCTATAACAAATACCAAGACCAAGTTGCACCTTCAAAATCGCCCAGCATGAATAATTACTCACGTACAAAAAAATTTTTTTGAGCAAAATCTTACATTTCCATTTAAATTCATATAATACTTATCAAACAGGAAGAGGATATTGTATTTAAACTGGAATTTAAAAAAATACAGTTTATATATATATATATATATATATATATATATATATATATATATATATATATATATATATATATATATATAAATTAAAATGTTCTGCTAACGTCAAAAGCATTTAGTAGACTAAGGTCACAAAATGTTTTAGCATGATTAGATTTAAGAATACTTGAGGGGAAGGGAACGAAAAACGCAGAATAAAACTCTGCAATAACTGATGAAGAAAAGATCATTCTGAATGAGAAATGTCAAAGGTAGCAAAAGAAGTATGAAGTGCTACAGTGTCACTTAACTTTCAGGAGAGTTTCCTCTTAAAGGATTATGACACTTGAAAATTACCTGATTGCACAGTGTTGCGATGCAGTAAGTCAGTGTCATCGGCTTTCATTTCCAATGCGTGAAAGAAGATTTTGTTAATATAGAAAAAAATACTGACCTAATCTGAATATAATATGGTATTCTAAGTCTCAGCTGAATTACATTTTAAAATGCCATCTGTGTAATATGAAAATAAGCCCCGATGGGAAAATCATTTAAAAGCATCGTCTGTAAAATAAGTGGAGTTTCATAAAGGGCATGAATGCTAGTTTCACTGTGACTAGAAGCATCATAACGACTCTATGATGCTTCATAATATTGGTGGATTATATTCCTGCTCATAAAGCCTCGATTCGTTACCGCAAACGGGCATTCTGACCATTATTAAATCCAGCTGAATATTAAACAAATAGATTAGGTCTTACTGATCACCGCGTTAATTGCCCTATAACAATATAAATATACATAATGAATAAATTCTTCACGTTATTTCTGTCTGGATGAATTGCTCTCTGCCTCATTCATTTCATGCAAATTACTTTAAGGCGCATTAAATATTGAAACACCAACCTGGGAGGATATTGATGTAAACAGTCAAAATCGAATGCGAGAGTAAACAAGTAAAAAATGCGCCGAAGTTTCTGTACAGCCGCTACAGCGCATACTCAAGGCCACGGAAAAAAGATCTATCTTTCATTGGCCTCGGTATAATGTTGTATGAGCCGCGGCCCATGAAACTTTAACCACGGCCTGGTGGTGGCCTTAAATAAAATAAAAATTGCTGAGGCGACAAGCGGGCTGCAATTTGGTATGTTTGATTAATTATTGGAGGGTGGATGATCAACATGCCAATTTGCAGCCCTCTAACCTCAGCAGTTTTTAAGATCTGGGGGTGGACAGAAAAAGTGCGGACAGAATAAAGTGCGGGCGGACAGACAAAACCGGCACAATAGTTTTCTTTTACAGAAAACTAAAAAGGAAGAAAAATAATTGCAAGTTACCGTTTGTGAAGTCAATGTAAATAATCAGAGTAAGAAAGATCGGAGTCACTGGTAAAGATATTCCAGTAACTTTCAGAGACTTTCTCGGTTATTTAGATTAAATTTATTTAAAAATGATTCCACAATTAATTTGGTAATGAATAACTGATGGACTTAATAGACCAAAAGCACATGATGACATTTAGGCAATTTTTTTTTTTTTTTTTTTACTAAGGCTATATTCTTTTTACCAGAATTACATCATAAATAATCGTTTTTAACTTCTTTATTCATTTCTGCGGCAAAATCTAGCCGGATGATTCCGACACTTCCTTTATTATTGATTCATTTTAATGAGTGAATTGCCATCTGGTATGAAGAACTCCATGAAGCCCGTTTAAAAAAATAATAATTGTTTTATGCATCAACACGGTGCTTAATAAGATCATTAAAAAGAATGTATTCTTAAATCCTTCATAAAGAATTGGTAGCCATTCTACTATTCTTAAATTATATTGAAAGCGACAAAAAATAGTAAGAAAACTATATAATGTACGTCATAATTATTTATGTTATTGCTTATAATAATTTATTACTTGCATAAATACATACATACATATACTGGAACATACACGTGTGTATGTATATATATACATATATATATGTGTATATATATACATATATATACACAACACACACATACACATATGTGTGTGTATATGCCCTTACTTGTGAGAGTGTCGGTTTATATTGAAAACGTTGATATCAGAGAATCGTAATTATATGAGTTTATCATTTCTTGTGTGTTTGCGGAATGCAAAATAAAGCTGTTTTCTCAAATATATATATATATATATATATATATATATATATATATATATATATATATATATATATATATATACATACAAACACACGAAGACAAACGCGTCATATTAACATGCATGCAAATCACTCGACTGCAAAAATGAAGTAGATTAGTGATCAGATTTTTTTTCGAAATTCTGTTCTAAAAACTTTGCACTGTAAAGAGCGTCACAGAAAAACCGCACTTCACAAAGATTATACTTAAAACTAAAACTAAGGCAAATGGGGAAAAGATAGTTTTTTTTTTTTTTTGTAGACAGACTGGCGTTTTCCTTTGACCTTTGGGGACCTTAAAGATTTATTTCTCGTGAAAGGAAGATTGAGAGCTTGGGTTTAGTTTCACCTGGTGTCGATGCAGTCTCTCACCGAGTAGGTAGTAGGAAGTGAATTATTATTCTCTTCTCTTACTACATAATTCTTTTATGCATATTGGACTTATATCTAGAATATCATCATATAAAAGATTTTCTGATGTCTGTTAAATAACTTGATTTCAAAATGCTTTTCCAACAGCCTTTTTTTTTTCAGAAAATTTAGGTCTGTAGGTGAAAATATTCATAGCTTACATTTTTCCCATCACTTATTTGCATTATTATCGTACATCGTCATTTGACACAGATAAAGTTAAAAACAACTTTAGATAAATCACAATCACCGATTATTTAAACCACTTTCGCCTCTTCCTTCTCGAAATATGGCAAGACCATGAATTTTTGTGTAGAAGACACTACAGAAAAGTAACGTATCTTAGGACTTGTTAATTAACTTTAAGTGTAAGTGTAACTGTCCAGAAACTTGTTAACAGTACTTATAAACATATTTTGCTATCTATTAAATCCTGCTGATACTGAGGATTTATAGTGGAATATATACGAGTAATAATTTTATATTAAAATATGCAATGTAGTACAGAATGGTAAATGGCTTCGGAATAAATGCAAATAACGTGCCATTTAAAGTAACATATAAAGAACTAAACTGTATAGCACATGTTTGAAAAGGAAAAGAAAATGGGGTAAAAGGCCGAGCTGCGATTTAACTGCAACATTTTTTCCCCTGTGTTTTTTTTTTTAAATCGAAGCTTTGAGGATGTAAAATGAGAAAGGAAATGACGATGAAATCCAAAGGGACTCGGTCGAGTCCCCGAACTTTTTACTATGCAAAGAGACGTCTATTGATTTTCAAGAACCTGCTGACTATTTTCTCACATTCATGTAACGCCAATGCTCTAGGAAGGAGAGTAAATGTTGCTTTCTTGTGATGCATTTTCTCTGATATTTCTTTTTAAGAAACGAATACAATGATGAAGGGAGTTATATAAAACAGTATAATTTCCATCGAAATGATAAAATGCAGTTCAAAATCTCTTCCCGCTGTTTGGAAGGCTGGTAATTATTTTCCTTTTAATTTCCTCGTTGAAAATGTTAGAGGTCTGTTGTAGTGACAATGATTAGATGGTGGCAAGGGATGTTTTTATTTTTTTTTTATTTCAATAAGCCTTTAGGATATTGTCATAAATGAAGGGGATTTTATACGTTCTATGGTAATAATAATAATAATAATAATAATAATTATTATTTAAAAATACTCATAGTAGCATGAGTCTTGAAATGAAGAAACAAATCTACAGTTATGTATATGTACATATATTTAAAGATAAATATGTACAGAAAGCATTCGGGAAACTTCGAACGGTTTCCAGATAGCTTTCTGTAAGGACTTATCTTTAAATATATGTATATATCCATAACTGTGGATTGTTACTCCAATAATAATAATAATAATAATAATAATAATAATAATAATAATAATAATAATAATAATAATAATAATAATAATAATAAAATGCAAAACGAAGGGAAAATTTGTGTCTAAAAGTCATGATGTACCTTCGGTCTGCTAACTCCGTTAGTTATGCATTGTCAAATTGATCGTGAAATCGTTCATGCCTGTAATCGTTTGTTGACAGAAATTGCTCTTTTGTCTCTATGTTTCCAACAAATAATCATCGGGAAAATGCCGGAATTTTTGCGACAAACTGAAAATTATACATTATATTTTTTTTTGTCACTCCGTGTTGTACTGTACAGCATCAGCACGGGTTAGTTTAACAATCACTATTTCCATTTAATACGTGTCTCTCTCTCTCTCTCTCTCTCTCTCTCTCTCTCTCTCTCTCTCTCTCTCTCTCTGTCTATATATATATATATATATATATATATATATATATATATATATATATATATATATATATATATGTACACACACATATATGCATATATATATATATATATATATATATATATATATATATATATATATATATATATATATATATATATATATATATATATATATATATATATACCATATATATACATACATACACACATACACATTTTATATATATATATATATATATATATATATATATATGTGTGTGTGTGTGTGTGTAATATTTGTGTGTGTGTGTGTATATATACTTATATATAATATATATATATATATATATATATATATATATATATAATATGTGTATATATATAATGTTAATTTTTGCTAGATTTTATTTATATAGTTTTGCGGAACGTTCGTTCCTGTTACATACAACTTATTTCTTACTTCCAAAATACCACGTCGTACCAAATTAGCATCCATAAGTATTAGCACTGTGCTTAATTTGTATTCATGCAGAATAGTTACCTAAATCTCAGTATCTAAGCTAATCGTATTTCACAGGGTAAATTGGACAATAAAGTTATGTGAGAGAGAGAGAGAGAGAGAGAGAGAGAGAGAGAGAGAGAGAGAGAGAGAGAGAATATGGCAGTTTTGGCTACGATCTAGTGAACCATCATTTCATTTTAGGTATTCGGCATTCAGAGTAATAACCGTTCATTTCATTGCACCAACTTGGCTTGACTGAGCATTTAAACTATCTCCGTAAAACACCAGACAATGGGAGGAACAATAGATGTTTGTAGTTGTGACTGGCATGGGTTGTTTTGACCAAACTGTTGTGAAATTGTTTCCCAACGCTCACATGGGATGCATAATGACAAATTTTAATATAGTAATATAAGCAATTAGGTATATAAAATTAGAATCAACCCTGCTAAATATTTTTACGGTATTGGCGAGGTTCAACATGTACATCGTACTTCCTATTTTGTCTGTTTCTTAAGCATTAATGTGACTTAGGTTTTTTGACGTGAAAATCCTGAAGGAATTGAAATTTTATCCTACAGTTTGCATTTACCCACAAACCAAAGAAGGATATACGGTAGTGTGGGAGGATCATGGAAATCAGTATACAACAAACATAGTAGATTCTTCCATTTCAATAGTGTCATTCACCGATTCTCCTTTGCACGTAGACAAATACTACTTTTAATGTGTCGATATAAGAATTTGTTTTAAGGGTATAGGACTTTTGATCAGAATATTAAGAGAAGTTGATAAGTAATAGGGGGATTGTCTGGTTAATTCAAACTGTATAAACACGAGCAAAGGGTAGCGAAAACATTGGAATTTCACCCTATAGATATAAAACACAAAATAACTGTATTTGTTTCCCTGAACATAGTAATGCACATAGGAAAAAATAACACAGGTCGATTTATTAATGGCAGCAATGCAAGCTGTCAGTTTTAGAATGCAACAGTGATTTAACTCGAGTCTTTAACATCACCGCGGGAATCATTTTGCAAACAAACGAATGAACACTCGTTTTCCGAGCCCCATTTCTACTTGGGTGAAGAAAATATTTTCCATCATGCATAATGAATTGCATGCAACAATCGGGGTGTGCAATTAGCTCTCTTCTCCATCAGTGGAAATATCAAATTCGGTCGGTTAATCAAGTTCTGTGTAATCAACTGGAATGGACTCTGATATGAAATGTTATGCAACGGCCGTTGGAAGATTATTATTTATCTTTCCATATATGCAGCATTTTGAATTTGGCTAAAGCGGTTTGCTGAGCGTTTTCTCGATGTAATTTCCCGTTCTTCAAGTTTTGTTTTACCTCCCAAATATTTCCCTTTTTTTATTCTATATATTTTCTCAAAGATCAACATTATTCTTTTAACGCAACTAGTGTTAACGAACAGAGTACAGTATGTCAAATCTTTTGTTATTGTCATCAGTTCAAAAAGATTAACATCACTGTTATTTTTATCATCCAGTTTATGTTAACGATTGTTTGTCTATTGCCAGGTTCATATAAAATGTTGTAATTATATTACTAGGAAATACCTTTATTTTTTAGTATTTGAGAAACTGCCCTGTTGTTAGTATGGGCAATAAATTTTCTGGTGATTTTTCAGACCCAATAAAAAGCCTTTGTATCTCCGTCACACTCTGGACTTTTACCGTGTTTGGTCGTATCATTCCAATTCTCATTCTTTATTCAAAATTACCTCGCAAGCTCACTCTTACCCCGCTGTGGTGAACGAATGTTATAAAACGTCTCTCAGTTTTATAGCAGCACAGCCATTCTTCCAAAAACAAAAGTAAAGACAATAAATACGTTTTAAGAAAACTTGTACTATCTAGGCTACACGTATCGCTTTATCCTTGGTCATTTTAGTTTGAGTTCAGATCTTGGGCCACTGCTGTTCTCTCATATTTTCAATCATCTTTTTAGAAGAGTTAAATAAATGGCAACTATCTCAATTCTGGTCTAATTTTCCCGTATGTTAAAATTAATAAAGTATTTTTGGCGCTATTATTATTATTATTATTATTATTTTTATTATTATTATTATTATTATTATTATTATTATTATTATTATTATTTTTGTTGTTGTTGTTGTTGTTGTTATTTGAAGGAAGAAGACACTCTTAAAAATATCCCGTTAAGTAGGATGACTGCGTCATCTGAGTGAATTTTGATATCGGGTCTTTTAAATTGTTCGTATATATCTTTTTTATACGGTAATATTGGACAATAACTGGCCAATGTTCACACTTTGGGAGAGAAAAATACATCAGCACATTACCGTTACAATTGTTATTCACAAACATTAATCTTCAAATGTCGTTTAATATCTAGTTCGCTGTGCTTCGGGAATAACACCGAAGGGGAATTATATTTAATAACGACTGACAGTAGATATCAACTTTCATTCGAAGCCGCTAACCAATAGGCTCCGAGAGAGGTACAGCAATGTGAAATAAAGGGGAGAATCCCGTAGAGTTCATGGACCTGACTCCTGCTCCTGAATACGTCTGCCACGGGTTTGCTGCTAAAATCTACGGGATTGTCAAACCGTATTTCATCTCACTCTGTGACGTAAAAACTGGTGCACTCACGATGCCGACGTATTTCTCTCTACCAAAGTATAAACTCTGGCAAACCATTGTCCAGTAGAAAGATAATTTTTTTGCAGTGGATATCTTTGTTCTCATTACATTATCTTTTTGGGTACATTCCAAAATGTCCAGTGGGAACACGGCAATTGCGTACAACGAGTTCAGAGATCGTGATTCCTTGACATACATCGGTCCCAACTCGGCCAATAGTGATAACTAAAGTAGTTGTCACTTTAGTTAAACATGTCTTTTGTTATCATGATTTTCCATCATCGGTTTTGGAATGATATTAGTGACCTTAATTTCGATCTGGGGCATCGTGTGTCTTTATTTTTCTTTCTCATAAAAAAGCGCTTGAAAACATCGGTCAACTGATTTATTATGTAGCATGAATTGTTTCAAGAGAATTCATTCATATTTCCATGGAGGGAATAGTCGATTTTAGTGGCTCTGGGTTTCATTAAGTAAAGACAATGATGAAAAATATAGTAAAAAAAAATCCGAATTAATTACATCAGAATAAAATGTACGCCAAACAAACTGCTCGTTCAAACATATTCTCATGAAATTATAAATCCTACCAGCATGGTGCCTCCATCTGTCACCACAAAACTCGTGCATTTATTATTTTCAAGCAAAATGAAAAGTAGATATAAACTATTCTACTTGCTAAAGGTTGGTGCTTACCTGTGAGTTATAATTGTTTTAATGTATTATTACTAAGCTTTTTCAAAGTTGATTGGTTTTTAAATTAACTGTAACAATGATGAAATTCTGTTTGTAATTTATAGTTTCATTCTGACAGACAAACGATATACTTCTTTTATTTATTTATTCAGTAATTCTATCATGTAAATGAATGAATGAATTATATATCGTAAGTCTTCTTCGCACTATGCATTTTGTACAATATTCATATTGTACAGATTACTTTTATCGATGCCTTTGCCAGCGGATACAACATATTCAGTGTAATATTTGCGTTTATTGTAGCATTTCTTTTCTTGCACTTCCTTAATTTTATATTTTATTTCTTTTTATAATTTTAATAATCGGATGAAATAAGTAGAATTATTCACTCAAAGAAATGCATCTTGGTAACGTTACATTCAATCGAAAAATTTCGTGGAAGTGAATAGTATGTTTCTTTTCTTTAAATCAAACTTTGCACATTATTTCCTGTCAGTAATTTTTATGCATGCAAACAATGTAATCGTCCTGTAAATAAATCATCTCAAGCTGTCTGTAAACAATTGTGATCTTTCTATGTAATAAGTTGTGTTGAGGACGGATGTCCATCCTTAATCCAGCCCTCCAGACTTAACCGGCCTTGAGAGAAGCTAATACTATTGATCGTAACAAATGACAATCAGAAGACACGCTTTTTGTATATTAAATACTCAGTTCATTAGAAGCGGTTGCGTTGAAAGGACAAAACTTTCGCTTTGCAAAGAATATTCAGGTTAGAGAATTCAAAGACCGAAAAATTTTCATGGAGGAAACAGCCAGCTAATGGCTTCCCCAAATCGAAAATGCTGCATATACGTAAAAGATTAATAATAACTCTCGGAATGCCGTTGCATAACATTTCATATCAGAATCTATTGCAGTTGATTACACAGAACTTGATTAACCGACCGAATATATTTCAACTGATGGAAAAGAGAGCTAATTGCAG
>NC_089792.1:9110714-9133214 GCF_040412425.1 Macrobrachium rosenbergii | reverse complement strand
GTTCCGATGCGATTAAAGAAGCAGAGACCTACTGAGCTGCATTTGTGGAGCGAAAAAAAAAATAAAAAAAAGAAAACAACAAAAGAAGAGTAATCTTCCAGCAAGGAAAGGTTAATTGAAAATGACGGTGGCGAAATTAATTATGAGAGTCGAGAAGAAGGGATTAAATAGTGCGAGAGAAAAACGCGCTTCTTTCATGTGTCTTGTTCCCTCTTAATGAGATTTCAGAGTGGGCCGTCAGCTTTAACGTGGTCACTGAAGATGTCGAATGCATTCATTCTAAGATGGCAAATTATAGCCCGGTTGGTGGTGGAAATGGTTGGCTTAAATTGAGCCAGCCTTATGGGGGGGAGGGTGGAGGGCCATTTCCCAAAGGCGGCTCGTAAATTTGGGTAGGTGTTGAAAGGAATAACTGGCCTGGTGTGGACCTCACGCCTATCACTAACTAACCAGAAGGACATTGTAAACTTTGTGACGGCTTCTGTACTGCATTGCCAAAATAATAATTTTTTTCATAACAGGTAAATAAAAAGACGGAACCAGCCCTTAAATATAAACAAATCTTTTCAAAGTTTTAACGGAAATTTTCATAATGTTATGGTAAATATTGATTCGTTAAAACTTTGAAAAGTATGTTTATATTTAAGATCTGGTTCCGTCTTTTTATTTAACTGTTATGAAAGAATTATTATATTGGTAATGCAGTGCAGAAGAAGTATGGTATTATGAACTTAAGTATTTTTATGTAAAATTTGTAAAAATACATATAAAAGAATTCAGTTGTATATGCTCACATTGATTAGTAAAATTAATAAGACTATATTATGGAATCGTAGCTATTAGGAAAAGTCGCCTTCAGACTCAACTACTGTATAATGTCCTTTGTTCGATTATATAGGATTGACAAACAGGTTACAACGACTAGCTTATTCCAAATATCCATCTTCTTTTCTTTACAAGATAGGAGAAGTTACCTAGGCGAGTTTCCTTCGTGTATTCCACTGTTCAGTATGGAAAGCTAAAGTTGCAACTTTCTGCACTGAAAAAGATGCTGAAAATTCCATTCAGTCTCAGAAAAATCGTTATTCTTGATGTCACAACAATCTCATAAGCAATAACTGCTAGTTATTGACGAATAGGTCTTATTCCTGTAACCTGGCAGTACCGAGTGCCCCAGCAGGTTACATATTTTTAGAAATAATAGTTCTTCTAACATCAGAACTTATTGCAGGTCAAATATACGTCGTAGGCAAAGAAAGACGAATAAAATGATAACGGAAAAAAAAAACTTGAAAATTAAAATTCAAGATCAAAACTCCGATCAAATTAAAAGTGGCGACTCACTTTGATGGAGCCACTCGATATATATATATATATATATATATATATATATATATATATATATATATATATATATTGTATATTATATTGTTTTAAAGTCTCTTAGATTGTGGTACCGTAGACGATGATGAATTGTTCTGCAGTTTAATTACCCCGTATACTAAAGATGCACTAATGATAGGAAACTTTAGTGGCAGTGTACGTTTGCCTCTGAATGATAGAGTATTTGATAATGACCGATGTATACACCCACTGATATATATATATATATATATATATATATATATATATATATATATATATATATAGAATACCGGGGAACTCGACCACTCGATTCAATACTCGCTGTTTTGAATCTCTATCGATGGATGTTATTTTTAGAGTGTATTTTCGGGCGATGGTTTTTACTAGATATTATGCAAGGGTTGAAGTCATCATGGGAATTTCATGTGGGTCAGTTGGTCACCAGGAAGAGTTACTTATTCAGTATAAGTTAATGGAGGGGGAAAAGCATCGGTGTAACTCTTTCAGGAAAAAAGGTTCAGTCAACTGTTTCCAAATTGTATCTTGGTCACCTTTTGGTTGGCGGGTTCTGAGAAAAACCGAATTTTATTGGGAAGCAGAGAGGCCAATAGCTGAGTGAGTTCCATACTGATCGAGGATATGTTATTTATTTCCTTTATCTAATGTCCTGATACTTACATTTCTAATACCATAAGACATGCAGTTGCATTATTGGTTACTCATTGCATCACTCTGTAAAGACTCCGTGCATTATATCAGTAAAGAGGAGGATACTTAATGTGTCTTTAGCTGGAAAGTAATGACAACAAATTTCATACCTCCCTTCTGAATGAATACGGAATGCACAGTTTGTAATTAGGACTTTAAATTAAATACTGCATGCAAATGTCACCGACTGACATATCGTAATCAAAGATTCTGTATACCTTCGGAACACATATCACTAGGTTCAAGACCACATATTCAGATGAGTGGTTCCAGAGTAACCAAGCATAATACCCTGTAGCTGCATAAAGATGGGAGTAAATTGTAAACTAGCGGACCAACCCTGCGCTGGCCGGGAAAACTCTGAATGACAATTGATCATATACCTTAGAAAGGAAGTAACACATGGTGTGGTTTTGATTAACGTGTTTATCTAAAGCAAATACTCGGCCCGACACTGAGCGAGAAAGCGTACGGACCTACCCTCCCGACACTGCACGTTTCACACCAGTCCAAAATGTTAAAATGTTATACCATGGCTGGGTCTTTGCGGGGACCCAAATTAAGTAAGGTAACCCGGAGGCCGTGGGTAAGGGTTTGAAACCTACAAGAAAACCTTCCTTATGTCAAAATTTCGTTTAGATCAGTCAAGCAGTTCGGATTTCTATAGAGCACAATTTTACTTACATGCAAGTGTTTATACATACATACATACATACAAGATTGCATTCACACACACACACACACACACACACACACACACACACACACACACACACACACACATATATATATATATATATATATATATATATATATATATATATATATATATATATATATATATATATATATATATATATATATGTATGTATATATATATATATATATATATATATATATATATATATATATATATATATATATATATATATATATATAATATATATATATTATTTTCACATTATTAAAACAGTATTAACGTTAACCTCTCTGAGTAACGTATAAACTATTTTTTACAGATAAATATTAGTATTAATAGTAGCTACAAGCTGTCCTATTTTTACTACAGTTTTACAAAAAAAAAAGGGGCTTAACTAAAAGCTTAACTTGGAGTTCCTAAATCAAGTCAGCATCCCATTATATTGCAGAATCGGGAACTTCGTTGCGATGCAGATGAAATCAAGAATACATAGGCTTTATCTCCAAGCAGGATATCTCAATAAATTGGAGAATGGACGAATCCTAAACTGTCATGTTTGTCTTTGAAACAAAAGAAGAGCGAAACAAAAAGATCAACAATAGTCTTCACTTTATAACCAGAGAACAGTGTTCACAATACCAATAAAGAGAGAGAGAACGTCTCAAAGAGAATCCTGCAAAAAAATACAATAAAGGGAGGTGGAGCAGCCCTTTAATATGTTTGGCGTAGGAAGGATAACTAGATTACGAGATGAGATTGCTCTCTCGGATGTCGCTGGCTGTCAAAAAGAGAATGGTAATAGGGCAGATTTCTATTTAAGTTCTGTATATAGAAGAAGAAACACGCTGCTTTTGTCGGAACCCTTTTCTCTGTAGGTGTGATGGTTGCTCCGTGAAATATTCAGCAACTCATTGAAGTATACATTTTTATAGCGGTCTTAGAGAGTAAAGAGACTTTTAAGAATGATACAGATTATTACGTCATATATTAAACAACGCTTTTAGGCTTACATTATTTCTAGAATAGATGTACAATTATGTAGCTGCCGACACAAGTACTGAATGGCAAAAGTTATAGCCTACAGACTTTGAAATACCGTACACATATGAACACCCGATGTCACTGAAAATTAGCTAAGAGGTGAGGATGTAAGAGTGAAAAACAGATAAGAGAATTTCATTGTAACTGAGTTGATATTCTATTTGGTAATAAACATATTTATGCAGACAACTCAGAAAACCACGGGGACTTATTTAATAGATATGAGTAACAGTAAAACCGAGAATCAGACGCGAAAATATGGTAATTGTCAATGATACCTTGAACTCTTCAGTTCTATTTTGAAGAATGAGAAATCCTTTGATGAATATATTGCAAAGAGACATCTTCAGATATTAGAGATGGCACAGAATAGAATTTTATTGCAGTCCCAGACATCACACTAAAATTGGAAGACAGTATATCCCTCCCTGAAAGAGCTGAGATACAGAACTCTTAATAATCCAAGGATATTGCTAATGCAACCATCACTGCTCCAAAGTTTCTCGTATTGAAAAAGGAGATTGAAATACATTGAGCCTCACTTTCTCATCTCCATTTGTGCTCTTATGCCGCTGTTGTACTACGCCGTCGATTCAGACGGGAGGAGATGAAGTTTCTCGCATTCTGATCGAACGCTCCACCTTCCTCCAATTTCATCTCGCAGAGATTGAAAGGTTCGTCCTGGGTCTTATTCGCTCCTTCTTGAAATTCCACCGTCATGTTTCTTACCTCGGTATATTTTATTTCGCCAGAGAGTACAGAAGTTGTAATCTTTTTAGTTTTCCGTAAGAGAAAGCTGTTGTGCCGGCTTTGTCTCTCTCTGTTCGCACTATTTTCTGTCCGCCCTCAGATCTCAAAAACTACTGAGGCTAGAAGGCTGAAAATTGGTATGTTAATTATCCACCCTCCAATCATCAAACATACCAAATAGCAGCCCTCTAGCCTCGGTAGATTTTATTTTATTTAAGGTTAAAGTTAGCCATAATCGTGCTTCTGGTAACTATACAGGATAGGCCACCACCGGGCCGTGGTTAAAGCTTCATGGGCCGCGGCTCACAAGCATTATACCGAGACCACCGAAAGATAGATCTATTTTCGGTGGCCTTGATTATACGCTGTAGCAGCTGTACAGAAAACACGATTGCGCCGAGGAACTTCGGCGCATTTTTATACTTGTTTTATATACTGCGTAATTACAGAATAATGAGTGTATTCTTTTGGTGTATTCATGTTTTGTCTTTACGTTTTTAAAGCTTTAACTTGACTTACCATTATTCACTCTTTATTTTTATCATTAATCATAAATCGTCAGTAAGACCACTTACACATTACAGTCACTGGGACCTATTTTATATATTTTACACCGAACCGTTCACTTTTCATCAGAATATTTTAGATCTGAGGAATGGCCCAAGTGTTCAATTCATTTACATTTTTCCATACTATATCTATCCTGTCTGCTCTAAGATCCCTCTACATCTACATAACGTACTTGTACTGTTTTCTCTCTTAATAGAAACTTGATCTACACACCCTTTTCTTGAAGTGATCTTAATCCCACTATCATCTGTATGATTAAGAAAATTCAAGATTATTGTTAATTTAGTCGCCTTGATCTATCGTCTGTTTAGAAACTCCGCCTCAGGTAGACATACTGTAGGTTCTGTGCAAATGATTCATTCTGTCAGTGACACTTATACAGGTATGACTCGCCTGCATTCCGACTTCCTAGATAATAGCACCCTTTCTTTTACTCACTTTTTAGTTTTCTGTAAAAGAAAACTATTGAGATGGCTTTTTTTCTGTCCGTCCGGCCTCAGATCTTAAGAACTACTGAGGTAGAGGGCTGCAAATTAGTATGTTGATGATCCACCCCCCAATCGTCAAACATATCAAATTACAGCTCTCTTGCCTAAATATATAGGTTTTATTTCATTTAAGGTTAAAGTTAGCCATGAACGTGCGTCTGGCACCGCTATAGATGCCAACAACACAGGCCACCACCGAGATGTGGCTGAAAGTTCATGAGCCGCGGCTGTGTTCATGGGCCGTGCTGAGAGTTTCATATAGCAATATACTCTGTACAGAAAACTCGATTGCGCCGAAGACACTTAGGCGCATTTTTTACTTGTTTTATTTTTTCGGCAGATATAGATAATCGACAAAAGTCTGATTAAACGATTATTGTCTCATTCAAATTCCCTCAGGATTATCTTTATATAGATAAGACTATTCATTAGCTGATAATGCATCTCGTTTGAATCTCTCTATAGAAATTAAATTTTTCTGCAAGTTCAATATTTACCTCTTCACAATATTTTCCTCAGTGAAAATGGCCCTTAACTTTTGTAATTTACTTTTCAAGATTGTTCATATTTTGTTTAGATGTGTTCTGTTTCTCATACATATGTGTAAATACATATCTGCACACACACACATACACACACACACATATATTTATATATATATATATATATATATATATATATATATATATATATATATATATATATACTATATATATATATATATATATATATATATATATATATATATATATATATATATATATATATATATATATATCCTTCACATATTTTTAATTTTCAACGATTATTCACAACAACAACAATAATATATCTATATCTATCTATCTATCTATCTATATATATATATATATATATATATATATATATATATATATATATATATATATATATATATATGATGTATTTGGGTGTGTTTGTATATAAATATCAAATCGCTGTGGTATTATTATTATTATTATTATTATTATTATTATTATTATTATTATTATTATTATTGTTATTGTTGTTGTTGTTGTTGTTGTTGTTGTTGTTGTTTTTGTTGTTGCTGTTGTGAATAATAGTTAAAAATGAAAATCCTGTGAAAGGCAGTCACGAAACATCCCACTTATGAGCCCGGCGAGAATGGACTAAATCCCAAAAGCAAAATAAAAGCTCTTCTTTCATGTGTCTTTCCCGATCTTAATGAAATTCTAAGAGGGCCTTCAACTTCGGCATTAAACATGTGGATTGCGTTCTCATATTAAAATTTTTAATAATGGGCTCAGCATGGAAAGTCATTTCATGTCAAACACTGTGGTTCATTAAAACCTTCATGAAGAAGATTCTGGCATCGCCATCATGCGCTCATATTTTTTCTCATGACTTCGAAAGGAATTGGTCTCATGAAAATTCGTCTTACAATGTGTAATTATATTCTAATTTGATAGAGAAATTTAAATGGTCCTGGTATTATTCTGCTGTTATAAATATTTGCGGATATTTTATTAATTTTTGTTGAGTGTCGAATTCTATGATGATATAGAATAAATTGTATTTGACTCTCATGTTACCCACAAAAAATTATAACATTTATTCTTTTTCTCTGATAGGAGGCAAAGTACCCTGGTCACTAGACATTTAGTATCGCAAACAGAAATGTACAAATTACTTTTAAAAATTAAATTAATTTCTATTAGGTTAATGAAGGACTTTGAACTTGCAGATATATCAATTTATATCTTATTAAAACTATTGAAATTAGCGTTTTGGGAAATATTTGCATGTAAACGCAATGTTCTCCTTAATTAACACCACTGACTTATTTCATTTAGACCGTGAGCATAGCAGACTGACTTTCGAATCACAGTAATTTTAAAGTTACTGTTCCTTGTTCAAATTAAGCTTTACTGGACAAATTATTATGCAAATCTGAACTACCGGAGTCATATTCGTTGATGTTAGCAATAGCAATTCCACCGTAAAGAAAATTCGCATATATTCGATGTTCCCACAAAGGACCACTAGCTAATGCCATAAAAAATGGAATATAAACTTTTTTCCCAATCGCAGTAAAATACTGTGAATCCACTCTTCTGTTCACTTCATAGTATGATAGTAACACATATAAATTTTTCTAACTTTTTTTTTGTACAGAACTCACAAACAAACGTAAAGATTTGCTTATTCATTGATTAAAATAAAATCATCGTCATGTTTCGTCATAAGAAAGATGAGTAAAATCTTCCAAATAAGGATGTACTTCGAAATCTCAGTTCAATCAAAGTAACTGAAGTTAAAACTCGAAGGGAAAGAGATCTAAAGCAAATGATCATCATTGCCTGTACTGCTTGCTTAGCTTGTAAATTTACATTCTTCTTTAGATATGGAAATGTATAACTATATACTAATTTATGTCCACGTTCATTCCGACATAAGTGTTATTCATTATTACATGTTTGTGTGTGTGTATGTATATATATATATATATATATATATATATATATATATATATATATATATATACATACATATATATATATATATATATATATATATATATATATTTATATATATATATATATATATATATTATATATATATATATATATATATATATATTATATATATATATATATATATATATATATATATATTTAAATATTTTATATATATATACATATTTAAATATATATATATATATATATATATATATATATATTTAAATATATATATATACATGTTTAAAATATATATATATATATATATATATATTGAAATATATATATATATATATATATATATATATATATATATATATATATATACATATTAAACATATATATATATATATATATATATATATATATATATATATATATATATATATATATTATATTTCATATATATACATTAGCGTAGTGGACCTTGGAAACGTATTCATCTCTACATAATTCTTTATTTCCAACGTTTCGTAATCTTTATTACATCATCAGAATCTGTTAAATAATGAATAAAATTACTTTAAAAATTACTCTTAAAATCAATAAAATCCATAAAATACTTCACAGTTAAAATACAAGATAAAAAAAAAAAAAAAAAAAAAAAAAACATAAAAGCAAAATCAAAGACCGCTAACCAACCTTATACCAAGAAGGCAGAAGACAGAATGCATAAAAAAAAGTTTAACTCAGGTACAGCTGAGTGGAGGAGTCTGGGTATTTAACTGGGAACCAGTTGTTTAATAAATAGTGATTCCAGGATAGGCAGTTCGTATGCATTAGTTGTTTGGCCTATGAGAAATCGTTTCTATCAATATATGTTTTACAAATTTTAAATGGTTTCTTATGCTTGAATGCTCGGGATTGAGAGCCTACAGCCAGTCCATAAAAATCCCCGATGAGAGTCGATTCTGACCTCAGTAACCTCCTCGTGGATCCGACATATGTCCCAGAGTTACACTTAGGGCAAGTATACTTATATACCACGTTAGAGGTCAATAGAGGGTTTAATCGATCTTTGTATCTGAAAAGGAACCAATCGTTAGTGGATTTTTAGGAATTAATTTTAGATTAATGGCACCATAATGTTTATGAACAATTTGTGCGAACCTTTGTCGAAAAGAATCATCATGTAAAAATGGAAATTTGGCATAAAAAGCTAATTTTGGTACTGTACAAGGTTTGGCGATATTCATGAGTTGTTTGTTAAAGAACATGCGGAGCTTTAAAAAACAAGTTCTGTGGGAAGCAATTATTCACAAAATATGCAGAAAGGAAACCAATTTCCTGATGGAAGGATTGCCAGTTCGATGTAATAAAAAAAGCCCTCTATTGACCTCTAACGTGGTATATAAGTATACTTGCCTAAGTGTAACTCTGGGACATATGTCGGATCCACGAGGAGGTTACTGAAGTCAGAATTGACTCTCATCGGGGATTAAGTTTTCGGACTGGCTGTAGGCTCTCCAATCCCGAGCATTCAAGCATAAGAAACCATTCGAAAATTTGTAAAACATATATTGATAGAAACGATTTCTGTATCATAGGCCAAACAACTAATGCATACGAACTGCCTATCCTGGAATCACTATTTATAAACAACTGGTTCCCCAGTTAAATACCCAGACCTCCTCCACTCAGCTGTACCTGAGTTAAACTTTTTATGCATTCTGTCTTCTGCCTTCTTGGTATAAGGTTGGTTAGCGGTCTTTGATTTTGCTTTATGTTTTTTGTTTGTTTTTTTCGTTTTTATCTTGTATTTTAACTGTAGTATTTTATGGATTTTATTGATTTTAAGAGTAATTTTTAAATAATTTTATTCATTATTTAACAGATTCCCTGATGATGTAATAAAGCTTTTTATTACGAAACGGTGGAAATAAAGAATTATGTAGAGATGAATACGTTTCCATGGTCCACCTTACTAATGTATACCACTGGCCGTATACTGTTCTTTGTTATATATATATATATATATATATATATATATATATATATATATATATATATATATATATATATATATATATATATATATATATATATATATATATATATATATATACATATATATATATATATATATATATATATATATATATACATATTTAAATATATATATATATATATATATATATATATATATATATATATATATATATATATATATATATATATATACAGTATATATATACCATAGACGATTTTATTCGGAAATGGCCTCCCAAATAATTTGAAGGGTTGTCTACGGGCAAATAAAACGCCTTTGTTGAAAGGAACTACATCAAAACAGAAATCCAGTTATCTTCCTTTATCTACTTATGTGCTAACAATGTTTCTTTGATCGAAAAGCTAGACAGAAAACTAGTGTTCTCAAATTACAAGGCCTTAGACTCAGGATGTGAAGGTGATAATAAAGAATGTGTAAAGAGCCGACATTATCCTTTTCACTTGCGACAAATACCGGATAATCCCCTTCTTGACGATTTGTCTGACGTATGTGACGGACGGTTGTACATTAGACCTATTCATTCGTTAAGTTTTCAGCAATGTCTTTGCCTGATAATTAACTTTGGTTGTCAACAACGTATTACACCTAAATTGAACTTCATTAAGAAAAATGACAGGTTTCATATTATATGTACTCGTGTTAACTATGATGGAAGCTTTGTTTTGTGATAAGTAGTGGCAGTTTCAATAAAGGCCTGGATTCCATTAAGAAACAAGTAAAAAATGCGCCGAATTTTCTTCGGCGCAATCGAGTTTTCTGCACAGCGTATAATCAAGGCCACCGAAAATAAATCTATCTTTCGGTGGTCTCGGTATAATGCTGCTTGAGCCGCGGCCATCGAAACTTTAACCACGGCCCTGTGGTCGCCTATCCTATATAGTTACCAGAAGCACGATTATAGCTAACTTTAACCTTAAATGAAATAAAAATTACAAAGGCTAGAGGGCTGCAATTTGGTATGTTTGATGATTGGAGGGTGGGCGATCAAGATACTAGTTTGCAGCCCTCTAGCCTCAGTAGTTTTTAATATCTGAAGGCGGACAGGAAAAGGTGCGGACAAAAAAAAAAGGGGGGGCGGACAGAACAAAGTGCGGACGGACAGACAAAGCCAGCACAATAGTTTTCTTTTACAGAAAGCTGAAAATGACAGCTTTCGTATTATATGTACTCGTGTTAACTAAGATGGAAGCTTTGTTTTGTGATAAGGCAGTAGCATTTTCAGTAAAGGTCTGGATTCCACTAGGAAAAAGGACAGCTTCTTGATTGCATGTTCTCTAGTTAATTAGGATATGAAAGCGCTGTTACTTGATGAGGTAGAATGAATTTCAAGAGAGATTTGGGGAACAAGCATAAGGTTAGGTACAGAAATAAAACAGTGACAACAGCTGAACAAGCGAAAAAAAAAAACAACCGAGCAACACACCCTGTGGAAATAACTGATTGTGTTTACTTTTTGTTAGGAGCAAGAAGGCGTCATCCCATTTAATGGGGGGCAATACTGTTGTTCCTACGTGTGATTTATTCCAGCCTGTTTATGGGGGAAGTTATTGTACAAAATAACGGGAAAAAACAAGGACATTTCTTACATTCACAGATATTAGGGTACATTCAGCTCGAAATTTCCCTTATGGCATATGCTATTTACGCAATTATATCTACTTTTGGGAATGGCGATACCATAAAACGAACGAGCACTTCGTTTCACCATTAATTGTGAGCGATTATGAGAGCCGAAGGTAATACGATTGTGCTCATTGCAACTGGCGTAAGCTTTGCCGAATTTCAGCATTGCATTGTTTGCAAGCTTAATCTTATTTCCAAGCGCTTCCTGGTATGAAGACCGCATTGAATATTCAGAATGGAAGCAATTCAGTTCAAATTTTGGTCTCAATGTTATCAGGATTCTATCAAAATGAGCATCGTGGTGACGTTGACAGTCGGACAAGCGCATGTCTGAAAATATTTAACGTAGAGGAATTGTTAAAGGGGATCTCCTAATGATGCGAATGTGGGTCTTCGAAGGTAAAATTTTTTTTACCTTGGGGGTTATAATCCACGGGAAAGTTATATTCTTGTTAATAACTCTGACATCTCTATGAGAAACAAATCACACTAAAAAAAAAAAAAATCAAATCAGCATGCCAAAAAATATAATAAATAAAATCAAGAAGGGAAAACATCTGCATCAAAAGATTACTGAACATGCTACAGAATGCTATATAAAAACAAATACATATATAATATATATATATATATATATATATATATATATATATATATATATATATATATATATATATATATATATATATACATATGTATATATTTTTTATATATATATATATATATATATATATATATATATATATATATTACATATGTATTTGTTTTTATATAGCATTCTGGTAGCATGTTCAGTAATCTGTAGACATTTCTAAAGGGTATTTGCAACGTCCCTTCTGCACCCATTTTATAGCCCTATATTTTACCTCTATTCATGCTTCCCTTTCAATCTTGCTGTCCAACCTCTCTAGCTGTTTTTCCAAGTGCAACTGGAGCGTATTCTTGCAGTTCTACCTTTTAGGAGCCTTCTATTATATATCCTTCCTTTTCTGGAGCGCTTTATTTTAGTGTCCAGCTGCTCCAAGTCCCCCTCTTCACGGTAGTAAGCGCTGAATGGCCGAAAATGCCTCAGTGACAGACGGAATATTCTATATTTCCTAAGTCAATCAAATCTTTTATATTGGGTTCTGTAAACACAGCTTTGATGCAACCATAAAACAATTGCATGTTGGACCGTGTAGCTCTGCAATGCATAATTTATGCCATATCAGATAAGAAAAATTCCAAGCAAAACGGCGTAGAATTAATTAGGCCGGGGTCGCGTAAGTAGGGGTTAAATACTGAGCGGAAAATAAAAGTTTTCCTTTCATGTGTCTTTTCCCTTCATAATGAAATTTTAGAGTGGGAAGTCAGCTTTAACTTGGCTATTAGGATGTCTAATACGATTTTTTAATAATGTGCTTAACACAGAAAGCAATTTTCCGTCAAACCCAGTGGTTCATTAAAACCCTCAACGTGAAGGTTACAGGTGCCTTGTCCGTAACTTCATTTTCTTTTATTCTGTAGACTAGAATTTATTTCTTTAAATAAAAAGGACTCCAACCTGTCATTTTGTAAGATGCAGAGGTACACAGTCGATTTATCCATTCAGCTATTCTGTATCTAATCTAAATGGCAGATATAATTCCTAGCATAGTCGATTTATCCATTCAGCTATTTCGTATCTAATCTAAAAGGCACAGATATAATTCTAGGCAGGGTTTAATATATATATATATATATATATATATATATATATATATATATATATATATATATATATATATATATATATATATATATATATATATACATACTATATATATATATATATAATATATATATATATATATATATATATATATATATATATATATATATATATATATATATATATATATATATATATATATATATATATATATATATATATATATATATACATATATATATATGTATGTATATAAAGTATAGAGTCAGTGCAAAGGGTGGAGCTTGACAGCTGAAACAGAATCAGAAAGAGAAATCCAAGAATAGCAAGCTGTCACAGATTCAAAAGGATTACCTAATCCCTATATGGCAAAAGTTGGAAGCGGCAACCTGAAGGGCGTTTGTGGCTGACTTTGATGCAGATGTTTTCCTTCTTGATTTAGACAGAGCAGCAAAGTGAAAGGGGAAGAAACATGAACGGTTTCGTCATCAGGCTAAACAGGGATGGTAAAGGCGGCAGATTGGAGAAAGCCATCGGTATAAAATTGTGAATGCGTAGGTGGAAGAAAAAAACTCTTAGGAACAGCTCTAAAGATTGGGGAAGGCAAATATGTCAAGGCCATCAGCTATACAAGCAATAACACAACTTGGTAAAAGATAGACAAAATTAACTCGTTATATACTTAGAGACAGAAGTGGTTACGGCATACCAGATCCTATCAGGTGTCGAATATGGCCTTCTAAGATTTTTGGAGTCCCACAGAGAAAATCTCTAAAACGTTAGAAAGCTGGGAAACTTGATCACGTTGAGATCTTGAATAGGAGTCCATACTAGTGTCATGAAAGAAGAAAGTGAAGTAAGATTTGATGGGTTTAAAACTGAGTTTTAAATAAAGTTTCAAATACAATAGCAACAGGTTAAGCTAAGGCAACAGGGTAGTTTTTCAAAGGACTTCCGTGGTAAACTTCTTATGGACTGGTAGAATTAGAACATATCATAGAAAATTCCCTTTTTAAAATTCGAGAACACTGTGAACCTTATGAGCAAACAGTATTATGAAGAAACAGGGTTAAACAGAGGTGTGGCAGGATAATTATCAGAATTTTAGATCGATGGAGGCGTTACTGAAAAGTGAAAACTGACATCTCAATCAGACAGACGTCTAGTATTTGAAGTTCTTCCGGTTTGTTCGTCATCCCTTTTCCATCGATCAGTATCGAATTCGTACAAGGCAACTCCCAACCAGCGATTTCATCTCTCTCTGAACATCTGGTGTAAGAATCTTCTACGGCTTCTCTGGACCAGATTTAAATTTAACAACTTCTAAAGCTGTTGCTATATTTTTATCAGAAATGCATTCCTATTCCACATTCCATGGAACTTCATCCCCATTTATTTTGAAAGATTTATTCTCCTTTTCATTCTCAGTCAGTATTCTGTTCAATCCCACTTAAGTATTATGTCAATAGCCAGATGAACTAACAATCTTTTGCCGTTCACCAGTACTGGCCATTTAATTTCAGCTTCGAACTCTGTGTAAGAGATCGTTTGATATTAATTTAATAGGTAACCACTGACAAGAGGCCTCTGATATTTTCCATTTTAGTCAGAACTCAATACCCAAACACTCTCTCATATTTCGAGTGCGTCCCAGGATGAATTGCTAGGGGAGGAGGACTGGGAGAAACGGGAGGGGACGTGGGGTTGTTTGGGTTTTTGGAGGGGTGGGTGGGTTGGTCCGGGGACGTACGGATGCTGACTGGGAATAACAAACGCATTTGTCCTCCGCGGTCGATTTTATATTGTCATATAACAAGCATTACTCTCCCTGCGTGGGCAATTGTGAGCAGGAATGGTGAATGCAACCGGCATGCAACGTAAAAATGCATCATGTATTGAAACAGAATGCTGTTCCAATTTGGAGCCACTTCCCATGAGAGTTGGAGGCCATGTTATTTTATATTTCTGTTTTTTGGGCAAAATTTATAAATCCTCCTTACAAATGGCAAATCTCCCAAAATATAAATACGCTACATAAAATTCTCTATGTAAAAGTATATTTTTTCCAATTAAATTACAATAGAATGAAATAAATTGTTAGAAATCATAGAGTTCAACAGGACTTCCCTCTTCACACAAGATATAATTGAGAAGCCACCAATAAAAAAAATTGCAAAATAAGGTCTTCCAATGACATATCTAATAGTATTAGATGAATACAATGTTTTGCATGTGTGAAAAATAAGTGAATGTATCTTAATGGAAACCAAGTTTTAAAATGCTAAGTATAGTTGACATCTAGATGAATCATTAGAAAATAAAAGGTAAACTCAATATAAATTCAAATTTACCATACTAAGGCGTCAATGCTGGAATTTAGTGGGTTGTTTAGATAAGGCAGGAAAACAGATTATAATTACAGGGCACTACTAAGACCCAGAGCTGTACAAAAAACGAGCAGATAGTCGAATAAACTTAGAAAAAAACGTGAAAAATTTTTACGTTTTTCCGTTTGGCGCAAAAATCTAATAAGTCATTCTGGACAAAAACGTGACTTGTCGCAAGATTAATTCGATTAATTCATGTGATTCGAACTGTAAAGCTGGCAAATTACTAAGGTCTGTTAGGGTGAATATTAAGAAGCCCGGAGATCCGACAACATTTAAATCTGAAGAATCCTGAAGAAAAATTTTGACTTTTCACTGGTTTTCTTATATAGGGCGTTCTTTGCAGACTGACTGGTTATAATTTTCCATTTTATTACTTGAAAAGAGTCGTTAAAACTATAGTACTGTGAGGTAATGAAAAAACCTTAATGAGATTCTTCGAGTGTAACACAACACTAGATTTACAATTGATCTCTTTGGATTTTATCTGTGCTACCTCGCTGCGCCCTAATGATAAAAGAATATCCACAATAATATAAATGACTGAATACTGTATTTAAAAACTACATAAGTCTGCATAAGACTTGTATTGTTTGTAAGTACATCATTTATACATGAACATTATTTTCGATATATATTGCTCTATGTACGGGTTTAGTTGAGCATATAGTGGCAAAAGTTCCTAATTGTGACAATTACATGTGATTTATTTGAATGTAAATATATTATTATTATATTATCACCGTTGCTTTATTATTATTATTATTATTTTCTGAGAACAGATTTCGAACTCAAAACGCCTGGTTTGCGATTGATTATTTTGCAGATAATTTTCTGTAGCTTAATCAGCTTTAATTAATAGTAATTAACTATGGGGCATGTTATATGAAACATATTCGGTTACTTAGCTAATAACCATTCTCCAATGTACAGACAGAAAATGATTGGCTAAAGAAAACTGTAATTATTGCTGTCTGAAATCCTCTGCGCTGTTAGAATTACTATTTTTCTAGCAGTTTTGCAAAATATGAAATAAAAAATCCAAGTCAGTAATAACCCGATAAATTGAGGTGGCAAATATAAAAGAAATGGAAAACCTCATTTTCTTCATAAGACCCCCTTTTCATATTACTCATTTGGGATATTCTGTCAGTATTCACAAACAAAACAATCCTTAATTTCATTCACATATATCTGACGTTCTTTTGTACCGAGTCTTCACACCATCCTAATAAAAATGAATGAACGTTTGCGCCAAGCAGCGCAATGATACCCTATATTTTAACTTAATCCACTTCATAATGTCAAACAAATATTGAAAGGCCCACGAGGTAATAGGCATTAGAGCTATGATTTAATTACAAAAGCACGATCTGTTTAATGAGAAATGTCACTGTAATATCAGTTTTCAAATCCCCTCTCGTAACGAGGCGAAATGATGCAGTTCCTGGAATGGGGAGGGACCAGAGTGATATTAGACGTTACAGTAATACGAGTTTCAATAATCCACTTCACATTTCACTTGTAACAAACAATTAGAAAGGCACAAAGACAGCCATGAGGCGTCGAGCAGAATAACAATTAGAATGGGTATTACAAATAATAAAAATACTTTAAACTGAACACATTTGATAATTACCATTCCACACTAACTAAAAACGAATTATTCCGTTTATAAAGGTATATTTGCGTCGATAATTCTATTGGCTTCCCAAGAGATGTAACTAATCTAAGCAATTACAGGGGAATTACTGTTTATTAGCGGGATTTTGTACGTTGCTAATTAACTGCAAAGTCAAAATGAACACAGCATGCACCAGCAATCCCGTAACCTGCAATTTCTAATTTTCCTTTAAAAGCTTTAAATAAGAGTGGATATTCTGTGAACAAGCGAGGGATCTGTTCCACTGACAATTGAGTAGAACGTAAATCATAAGAATGGTTTAATACTTTTTTAATACTCTCAAGTTTTAATTATTTGTGATTACAGTTCTCTGAATAATTTCCGGTTATGTGACTATTCTCTGAATAATTTCCGGTTATATTACTATTCTCTGAATAATTTAACAATTTTCTGTTATGTATTGGTTTAGCTCTGCGCACTTACCATCGTAATCCGAATACCAAAACGCGGCTTTGACTTTCAGTAAATAAAGAAAGAGGTAATCAGAGTATCCATTTTCAAATTCCAGTAAAAAAAAAAAAAAAAAAAAATATATATATATATATATATATATATATATATATATATATATATATATATATATATATATATATATGTATAAATTGATGGTAGGTGGTAAGTTTAAAATTTCGAAGAAATATTTTTAATTTTGGTCTGTTTAGAACAGAAGAAATGGTAAAGCCAGACTGTTTATCTTGAGATATATAAACAATAATATGCATATATATATATTATATATATATATATATATATATATATATATATATATATATATATATATATATATATATATATATATATATATACTATATATATAGATATATGTGGGTCCCGTTAATGAAGAAAAGAAGCAAAAGTAAGGAAAATAAGAAGAGGAAAAAGTATGGTTTGTAAATCTTCTGTGAATAGAATTATTTTCGATGTAAGGGAGAGCAAAGTTTGAATGTTTTTTTATGTCTTCATTCTTGTTTTTCGTATGCATCCTGAATTAGGGCAAGAAGAATGAATTTTTCACAAGACATTTAGGAGAAAAAAAAATTTTACGTGAATAGAATTTTACTTTTAAATGTTGATTCAGCAGCTTTTCTCTCTCTCTCTCTCTCTCTCTCTCTCTCTCTCTCTCTTAATCAAAAGCTCTAAAAATAAGAACTGATGTGGACCAAACATAATTAAAGCACAATAATATAACTCAATATAATAAATATAATACATAAATACTAATTTATTTTCATGCTGATATCGACCAATGATATTTCTCTCATGGGTCAAGTACGGTAGGTGGTGAAAACTAAAGAATGTAAAGTATATGCATCTTATACATATGCTATTGTTGATACTGAGCATTATATTACTTTCTAACAAACACATTCTAAGCTTTGTTTTTACTAGAGTATCAATCTTAAATAACATAACAACATAATTCACATAATGTGGTCAACATGACAAAGGTAAAGGTTTCATTTTCCTTTCAAATTATATTGAAAAGTCAGATATAGCGTTTCCAAACGGTATTTTGTATTTTATTAAGAGGTGAGGCGAACTCAATTAAAAACTAGATTAACTCATTCAAACCTCTGATGCCATAAAGAGATGATCATTCGATTTGGACCGTGTTTTCTTTCAGCTTTTATTGACGAAATATTCCACCATCCATACGTGAATGCCTACATATTACCATGTATATAAGAGTACGAGCATTATTCTCTCTCTCTCTCTCTCTCTCTCTCTCTCTCTCTCTCTCTCTCTCTCTCTCTCTCTCTCTCTCTAGATATATATATATATATATATATATATATATATATATATATATATATATATATATATATATATATACATATACATATATAATTTATATATATATATATATATATATATATGTGTGTGTGTGTGTGTGTGTAATTATATGTATATACATACACATATAATTATGTATATTCATATATATTTATAATTTTATATGTTACTAAAACAAGATCTTTTTTTCTTTTTTCTCTCAACTAAAAATGGAGTTTCTTCTCATTTTTCTGTTTTAATTTTCAAATAAAGAAATCCTCTTCAGATATGAGAATTAAAAAGAAAACAACAACTAGGAAGTCCATGAAGTGATAAGAAATTCAGCCGGAAAATAGACAGATTCTGTTTAGTGATAAATGTCACTACTAAATCAGATTTCAAATCCCCCCTTCCGTTAGAGGTGAATTTATGCAGCTTCCGGATTACGAAATGAGAGGAATCATATTACGCATCATCCAGACAATTTCAACAGTTCTTAACACAATTCGTACACAGCAGTAAATTGACAAAGTGCAAAGTCTTACATAATTATTAATAATGGAGTATATTCTTAAATAGATAATATCAAACCCAAAATTCTTTTAATGATTACAGTTCGAATATGGCACAAAAAGCAGTAATTCCTTACATGAAAGTATTATATTTACTGATAAGAATGCTTTTAGTTTTCCAAGAGAAGGAATTAGTCTACGCAATTATAGATAGATTATCTCCCATTAGTAGGGTTTTCTACGGTAGTTTTCAACATGAAAATTAAAATAAACACAGGCTACGCTACCAGTCAGGGAACCTCCCAGTAATATCCTCTGTAGTGCCAGTATTTTCCGTAAGTATAAGTTACAGATGGAAGCTTAGTTCCATCGCCAAAGGCTTTAGATGTAAATCATATGAGGCGGAAGTAATCTATTTCAACTGTGATTAATAGTTATAACTTTGCTCTTATTAAAAGAGTACTTTATCGTTTAGTTCACTGAACATACTATTACAACTGGAATTCCGAATTATAACACTCAGTGCTATAAGTTAATATGAAAGATAGTTAAATTTTCTATCGGTCAGTAACATCAGTTCTTGAGAACCTTTTGATTTCTTACAGTTGTTAACCTTGAAGCAGTAATAACTCAGCCCTTCATTCCTTCAGAGAAGTCTGGATCAAATCAGTTGTGGAGACGCGAACCTGGAATTTGATGCAAAGACGATTTTTGTGTTAAATACCAGTCTTATGTTTTGTAGTTATGAGGCTTTTGCTACCCATTTCTTCTTGTCTAGTGAAATTTATCTAAACATTAAAGCATTCTTGGTAAAAAAAATAAGTACCTTATGAAATACTTATTTAGCTGTTTCTCCCATTTAAGATTTTCAGCCTCATTTCTCTTGGGGTAAGATACAAGAAAATACAACATGTGTAATGCTTCTGGTGCATATTTTCTTGCATATGGTTATAAAATAAAATTACATATTCCTCGAGACAGGGTTGAATATATAAAAAAGTCTGCGTCTCTGCATTTTTGTGACGTGTGATGAGAGAGAGAGAGAGAGAGAGAGAGAGAGAGAGAGAGAGAGAGCGAGAGAGATGAATCTGTTCATGTGACTTACTGGTCCTGCCTGTAAACCAATAAGAGAGTCCTAAATTGAAAAACATGTACTTCGAAAAATTCATCTTGAAATGACCAAAAGCAACACGCCGGTATAATGAAAAGCTGTCAAAGGGAGAGTTATAATCTAAGATCAAAAGGATGACCTGTTTAAAGAGAAACTTAAACTCTAATTACGGTTTTACTCTCCCTTTTCATTAACGAGTTATTTCGCTGCGTTTAGGAACAATAAAGAGCGGGCGCAATATTTGATGATAAACCAGTTCGGACTTCAATAACCGACTCCATATGTAATATGCAACGAGTCAGGATGAGGGAACAAAGACAATTACGATGTAGCTAAAATTTCGCGTAATTAAAATCGCAACTTCATCGCTGCAGCGTAACTTATTTGAGAGTGATCTTCCTCTACTTTTTTTACTCTTTTTTTTTTGTAACGGGACCCATATATAGAGCTAATATTTGCCCTGATAATTGCGCTATTTGTTTTTGTACGGATGTAACCAATCAGGCTAATTACACAAGGATTATGATTTGTTTGGGGAACTGAGTGGCGTACAAATTAACTGAAAAGTTAGGAATGGTATGTTTTATATCAACAGATATTACATAATTTCACTTTATAGTGTAATTTTTGACGTCAGATTTTCCTTAGGAATATTTTCTGAAAAGAAGTGGCGATGTTCATGAAAGCTAAGTTTCAGGAGCACAAAAATTTAATGTAAATCTTAAGACATGGGTTTACTCTTTTTTTATCACTTAATGTTAAATTATTATGAAATTAACATCAAAATAATGGTTCTCATTTATTACTTTTAAAATCAGAATTAGATTGCTGTTTTATTTATTTAGAAACTTCATAATGTTTAATATTAATTTATGATAAGCTGCAGGCAGTAAATTAGTTTATCTTTGAATGATTCAAGGTAAAAAGCACTGTTGTCTAATATAAATTGAACATTGCATTAGTGTGATTTTACAAAAGTGTTTAAGAAGAGAAAATGTGGATCAGCTCATTTACAAATCCATAAAAAGTTATTATTCTGAAGACAAATTATTTTTTTCTTTCTCACCATCGCCTCCAGCTGTTATTGACTATCTGCAAATTATTTCGTCACGCGACCCATTTGTATTAAGGAACCTCACTTAATGGGGGCTTTCCTTTGACAAACCCCACTCGCTCGTCATGTGGACAAGGATACAGTATTTTTACGTCCCAAGAAACGCATCTATTAACTCAAATATGTCAGTGAAGGCTTAATGCATTAAGTTTAATTTGCTTCATACGAAAAAGAAATCCGAATGTTGATGTAAAAAAAAAAACTCGAAATAAATATTTAACGGAAAACAAATTGTCTCTTTCGTCACGTGTCATGTGCGCTATTTATTAATGAGATAATAAATAATAAATGTACGCTTTACAGCCGAAAAGTTTTCCTGCAAAGAGTTCACATTAATGAGAAATGGCGTCAGGGGAATTTTGTGCTTTAATTGTTGCCTTATTGAGGCTAAATTTCTCATTCTGGAATAGATTCCCTGCGCCCCCCCTCCTACAAAAAAGATCATAAGTTCATAAACGTATCAGGCATATTTGCA
>NC_089792.1:9093214-9105714 GCF_040412425.1 Macrobrachium rosenbergii | reverse complement strand
AGGTAGTTAATAGGGAGATAGAGCATAACCTTAATGTTATGATACAGAAGGCTAAAGACATTAATTAAATCGCCGCCGCCTTGTGAAATATGACCCAGGGAAAGACATTACAATGAGAATTACGATATCGGTTTCTGTGTAAAAAGGAGATTTTTATGTCTTCTCCATTTATCAGACACGGGGTCCAGTGGAACGAACGGGCTTCTATTTCTCTGAAATAAATTTAGTTGAGATCTCGTTCTTCGTATATTTCATCTCGTAAGTTTAAACTGACAATTTTTCGAGACTTCCTTCTGATTCAAAATAAGATCATCCAAACGGAAAATGATATCATTTACATGCAAACAGATTAATTCCATTTCTAATTAGATTCCTTGAAAGTTTAATAATAGAAAAATCTTATAACAAGCACATTTTCTAGAAGGATTAAAACTTAGTAATCTGCGTGAACTGGGTGAATAAAATTTTTTTTTTTTTTTGGAAATTCTTTATTCATGAGAGAAGCTATAACGTAGCCTCATATGACTGCCGCGAATTCTTTTATATAAAGACAGCGCCTCCCGCATCTTAGTTGAATGAAAATGTAAATGTATGCAGGCACTCTAAGAGTTAAACATTTTACTTTGGCAGTTTCAAACTCAGGTGTAGTTTGAGGATCAGGTAAACTTTGAGGAGCGTAGTTATGCTTTTATGAAGGCTATGCGACGCATGCAGGCATGCTTATAGCTACCTTAAGTGTTCAGACGGGGCTCGAGGAAAGTTCGGACTCTACAAGGGCTCTCGAAAACTTGGTTAAAATGAATGACCCGCCAGTGTCTGAAATGCCGCAGCTCCCTCTGGGTCTAAACTCGAGGAGGAGTTTATAGAGCCCCTACAGACGCTTTTCTTTATTTGCCGTTTCTTTTTGCCAGGCTGAGGTTTCTTTTAGTCGGATTGAATGATAATTGCAATGATGTTGCCATGAAGAACGTTTGTCCAATTGAATGATAATTGGCATGATGTTGCCACGAATAACGTTTGTCCAATTGAGTGATAGTTGCATGATGTTGCCACGAATAACGTTTGTCCAATTGAATGATAATTGGCATGATGTTACCATGAAGAACGTTTGCCCAATTGAATGATAATTGCAATGATGTTGCCATGAAGAACGTTTGTCCAGTTGAATGATAATTGCATGATGTTGCCATGAAGAAAATTTGTCCAATTGAATGATAATTGCAATGATGTTGCCATGAAGAACGTTTGTCCAATTGAATGATAATTGGCATGATGTTGCCATGAAGAACGTTTGTCCAAATGAATGATAATTGGCATTATGTTGCCACGAAGAACGTTTGTCCAATTGAATGATAATTGCAATGATGCTGCCATGAAGAACTGAGGCTACAATTAAGCATCTATCTTCTTAAGAGATTTTCTTGAAGGAAAACTTATGCTTGCAGCATCGGTTTCATGAAAAGAAAGTCTTTTTATTCTTTGTAAAACATTACATTGATTTTCATTCTTTATTGCAAAATGTCGAAAAAATGTCAGTATGTTTTGCCGCGTCTAAAAATTTTCATTTTATTAATAAAAAATTTTTTTGAAGAGAAATTCCATGCTGAGGATTTACCAGTTGTATAAAAGTATGAGAGATAAATATCTTTTCATTAAAGGGATGTGAAAGTGATGAACCGGCCAAAGAACTTAAAAAAAAAAAAAAAAGGGAATTAGTGCCTCTCCCGTGAGACGGGCATATCGAAACCTTTTTATTAACCCTTATCGTCTTCCAAGATCCAGAATTAACCTCATGCATTCCAAAGCCTGATCCCGGCATGCTTCTCTACCTTGTTTGTAGAGCTCCGATTACCTTCTTTGCTTCATTTCTCCATCATATCAACTCATTCATATCAAAATTTCAAAATAAAAACTTGATTCTCAATACCTAAAAATATTCCAAAAAGATTACCTCTAAAATTCCTTATATTCTCTGCGCCACTCTTGCTAAGGTTCACCTAAAATATTATCTATAACAAGCACTTCCAAGGTCTTTCATAACAAACAATCACAACTAAATACCTGACTGTGCACATTCCATTTATACCCCACATCTCATTTCCCTGACTGGCATGTACTATCTGTTTTTTGCATAAACATATGTGATTACTCCATTCATAAAAATATAGTGACATCCCTAATGTCTGCCTTAAAATCTCGGTAGCATTGAAATTACATTTTACAATGGAAACCATAGCTAATCAACACCTATAATTGTATGTTTACTAACTCTTTCATATCCTAACAAGTTTCTTCTGAAGATGTACACGATCCTCACATTCCCTTCGTTGTTTTAATCCACACTGCTCTTTTGTCTGTTATTCCTGTCATTATTTGTCATAATTTCACAGTTAACTTCTCGCAGATCTTTCTTGATATGAATGGGTAATTTTGTTGTCCCTGTACTTTTCAGTAAACCAGTATTCAATATGGGAATATTGACCCCCTTTTAACAAAGAGGCCAATATCCGTAATATTCATTTGTTAGGCATTTTTTAGTTTTCTGTAAAGAAAACTATTGTGCCAGATTTGTCTGTCTGTCCGCACATTTTTCTGTCCGCACTTTTTCTGTCCGCCCTCAGATCTTAAAAACTACTGAGGCTAGAGGGCTGCAAATTGGTATTTTGATCATCCTGCCTCCAGTCATCAAACATGACAGATTGCAGCCCTCTAGCCTCAGTAATTATTTTTATTTTATTTAAGGTTAAAGTTAGCCATAATCGTGCTTTTGGCAACGGTATAGGATAGGTCACTACCGGGCGGTGGTTAAAGTTTCATGGGCCTGGCTCATACAGCATTATAGCGAGACCACTAAAAGATAGATCTATTTTTGGTGCCCTTGATTATACGCTGTAGCCGCTGTACAGAAAACTCGATTGCGCCGAAGAAACTTCGGCGCATTTTTTTACTTGTTTGTGTTTATTGCTTCCTGGACAATGATTTTCATATAAAAACTTAAATTTAACATTTTAAATCATCTGGCTATACGCCTTCATCTCAGTCACATTCTTTACGGAATTCCCTTTGTGAAAACATGAACAATGATTTTCACATAAATCTTAAATTTAACATTTTAAATCATCTGGCTACACGCCTTCATCTCAGTCACATTCTTTAGGGAACTCCCTTTGTGGAAACATGAATGTGTTCTTTCCATCAGCATTTGTTCTCTTCAATGCAGCACTTTCCCTCCTCAAGCTCTAACCCAAATTCCATTTGAGAATTTCTTCATCTCCTGATTTCACCTCTTCCTTTTATTGTCTTCCCCCATTTCCCTTCCATTCTTCTGGACGATATCCATAAAATATCCGAGAGTGAGGAAATCAACCAGCGGGGATGTTCCGTCTTCCTCATTATAATTTTCCACCCTGGAATCCATAATTAAAGAATCACAGTTCCAGGAAAAGAAACTCAATACCAGGTAGCTGATAACAGCGTTTGTTGATGGATGGCGCTGATTACCATAATCCCCAGAAGCCTCGAGAACAAATCTAATTTACAAGTCAGAACCTCCGTTAATAACAACGTAATAAGAGGAATAAATCTTAGATTCTCTCTCTCTCTCTCTCTCTCTCTCTCTCTCTCTCTCTCTCTCTCTCTCTCTCTCTCTCTCTCTCTGTTTCGCTTCTGGAGAATAAACATCTAACAGCTATATTTTTTTTTCTCGAATTTTTTTTTATTAAAGTATATTTCTTTTTTTCTCGATTTTTTTTTTTTTTATTAAAGTGGTGCAGATGCTTAGTACACTTTTGTTTACTTGGCAGATGTGAATTCTTAAAGAAGCTAGTGATTAACGAGCGTGCGATTTGATTGATTGATTGTGGGTTGTCTGGCGTCACAACTACCAGGGTGACTGACGCCGAAAAAACGAATGTGCGGAGTACCATTTCCTTCACTTCTGATTATAAAGTTGAAAGTTATAAAATCAGCGCTGATGCTTTTTGTGCTCGATTGAATGATTATATATATATATATATATATATATATATATATATATATATATATATATATATATATATATATATATATATATATATATTTCTGTAGATGATACCGTGCAATGATTATTATAGTTCTTTTATGATTCATGGGCATATCTTTGCATTTATTTCGTACTTTCGGAATCAGCTTAAATTTACACGAAAATTTTGAGCAAGAATAAGCTTTCCCAGATATATATATTTGTAGTTATACAATTTCAAGAGGAACATATAATACAGAGTGAGATGTATCCATCACCATTCACGAAACCTTATTTTGATTATTGATTTAATATCTGTCAGCTGAAGGCAACCGGTTCTCACCCTTGACGACAAGATTCCGTCTCCTTGTGACGGGAGTTGGCGAACGTCCAACCAAAATAGCAATTGTTTCTGAGGAATATGGCACGAGGTCGTTCTCCTGTAATTTCAACTTTGTTGACATTTATTGACAGAGTTAAAGTGAAAACAGATAAAAACATAAGATTATCTTTATATTCCCTTTCAGGTGGGTGAGAATCGCACCAGGCAAGGTAAGATGATGTCATTATGTTCCATCACGAAAGAAACAAGTAAAAAATGGGGCAATCGAATTTTCTGTACAGCGTATAATGCTGCATGAAACTCTCAGCCACGGCCCATGAAACTTTCAGCCAAAGCCCGGTGGTGGCCTGTGTTGTTGGCACTATAGTGGTGCCAGACGCACGATCTTGGCTAAATTTAACCTTAAATAAAATAAAAATAAAATACTAAGGCTACAGGACTGCAATTTGGTGTTTGATGATTGGAGGATGGATGATCAACATACCAATATGCAGCCCTCTAGCCTAGGTAGCTTTTAAGATCTGAGGTGGGACGGACAGACAAAAAAGCCTGTTTATTAAGAAAAGTCCAGTTATTAACGCAGACGGAGAGTCACCGTCAGATTTGTTGGCTTATGCTCCTCGGGAGGAGTGAGACATTCATCACACGAAGCAGCATTAGACACGCTTATCTGGGACCCAGACTCCGTTAGTATTTACATGTGCGGGAGTTTCACAGAGAGAGAGAGAGAGAGAGAGAGAGAGAGAGAGGTGGCGGGTTAGGTAACGACTCTATTTGAGGTTTCTTTACAAAGCTCTTGTTCAAAGACGCCTTCACACGAGGTTTTTTTTTTTAGTCTCTCTCTCTCTCTCTCTCTCTCTCTCTCTCTCTCTCTATATATATATATATATATATATTATATATATATATATATATATATATATATATATATATATATATATATATATATATATATATATATATATATATATATATATCTATATATATATATATATCTCAGGTTATATGCCAGCAACAATAATATATAAAAGGTTGTACCAGCTTCACCAGTCGCCTACCAGCTCCTGCCGCGCCTATATGATAATCGTTGAGGTTGAAATGAAGATTAGAGCAAATTCAACGAATGACAATGGCAGCCAAATCAAAATTAGAACAACATTAATACACTGAGTGCAAAACTATCAAATTAAGAAGTTTCTTACTCTGTACACTTGCGTTGTTCACCAATTCCACGGTGTACAACTATGCTACAAAATGGTATTTATGAATATGTTCATATGTTTTTGCTTTCGTTTTTTTTTTTTATTGCTCTGCTACAAGAAGGTTGAACTTGGCAAGACCATAGTTAATGATTATTTTTGTTCACTCCTCGTTGCAAAAGATATTTAAGAATTACAAGGAGTGGGGAATATGATGCTGTTCATGCACGTGGCACTAATCAGTGCCTTCTTGAAAAGATAATCGGTTTCCTGATGCCTGATTTGGCTGTCGAATCCTTTCGTCGAATCTTCTTCAGTCTGCATTCCAGCCTAAACTATCATCATACAGGTGCAGGAGGAGAGATTAGACGGCTGGTGAAGAAGGTATAACTTTTCATATTAATGTTGGTATAGCCTGTCATTGCGATGTTTACAGAAAATGCGATGCCCTGGCACCATTTCGCTTCCTTGGTTCTTTTCATTATTAGGTGAGGAGAAATAACCTAATGACATCACCGTTTGAGAATTTACTTTTAACATTTTCCATGACTTCGTATTGAGAAATATTCAGTTTTTATGTACATTCTGGGTTCTATGGTATATCATTCCAGCTTAAGTTATATCCCTCTCCTAGGTATATTATCATATTTTGTTTATATCGTACTTCAGATGCATAACCGTTTAAAACGATAAAATTTATACATAAACACTGAGGTTTAGGGGATTTGGTGGAAAAATTCATAATTAATGGTATGAATGATACGTGAGGGGTATATATTCCAACCTCATATTAATGTCTCTAATTATATATTTTTAGAAAAATCTACATCGTGGGAAGGGTAGAGATATCCCCCTATCAAAGGAAAGGAATCCAGAAATCATTTAATTTGTTCAGTCCTCTTTTATGGAGGGTAAGAATATCTCACAGGGAAAAATGCTTTTGTTGTTAATGCCATTAAGAAATTTCCATTTAAGTTTAATCTGATGTGGGTTCAGCTACACACGGGGTAAATTTAAACATGATTATTTCATTATTTTCCAGGTAACAGAAATTTTCACAGACTATCCTCGCCCTGTGTTCTATATCCAGATGTAAATGTTATATTTGAAGAAAAATGCGCCTTCAAATCACAGTTGTTTGCATTGCTGCTTAAGCCTTTTTTATTGATATGATTATATCATAATACACTTTATGACATTAGGCTTATTTCCTTAATACTTTTTCTTTATTTAGCCATAATATTTCAGTATGACTCATTTTTATATAGTTACATGCATATACATTAAATCGTATTCCTTGCTCATCAGCCTTCGCTAGAATCTCCTTTTCAGTGAGGTAAGTGGAAAAAAAGCTATAAAGGGAGGGGGGGGTTAAAGCTCCTTTTACCTTATTAATTTGAAGCTTATCCCACGAGCTCAGGATCTAATTTCATTCGTTCTCAGCGGTCCTTTTCAATTTCATAGGCAGCTGGTTTCCCGAAGACGCAAACTGTTTTCTTCATCACCAACCTATTTCAGTAACATTTGAGAAAGACTTGGAGAATAATTCTCCAGCTTAATGCTTATCCTATCAGGGGATGATAAAAATCGCCTGGACATAGCTGGAGGAACGTTTCGTTTTTATATTCGCGTCTAAAACTGATTAACGTTTCTTGCCATTTCACTTAAGATAATTGCGAAATATTTCAAAAACCTTTAGCGGATTAAAAGAACATTACCCAACTCTTCCACTCGGTGCTATTTTTCGCAGACGAATCGCTAAATAATTTAGTGATTAACTGACAGATCAGTAGGAAGACCAAACCTCTACAGTAAAATAATAATAACGTTTTCTTTTTTCATTGAAAAGAGGTTTTGTTTTAATCTTAATTAATTGGTCATGTTCTATACTTATAATTCAACCGTTAAAAATATAGATGAAGGAAGCTCTTATTATAACTTAACAGTACAAGGGAGGTAAGCTCTTCATTGTTTATCCATTAACTAAATGTAACTGATGTCTGGTTTTCGTAATTTTCTTAATTTTAGATACAAAAATTTCCAGTTGCAATTAACCCTCTAGCCGCAGAAACATGCAAGAAAGGTCAGTGCGTATTTACATAAGAACTAACACTTCTAGGAAAAAATGTAGTAGTAAGAGGAATTTTTGAAACACGAGAAATGCACAGTGTAGGAAGAATGAAGTGGCTACAAATTCCAATTTTTGGTAAGTAGCTTTCATGAAATCTTAACAGGGAATTCTTGCTTCTAGGTAAGGCGGTTCGTGTAAGCGCCTTAGATATGTATTTTTCCTGCAAAATTCTAAATGTTAATTTACGATGGAAGAAATTTAAAGTTTTTTGACTGTATATATCAATTCTACTTTCCTTATTTCGCTCGTCTTTTGTTAATCTGGTTGAATGTTAACATGCGTTAAGGTCTACACAACTGCATGCTGTTTAAAGTTTCTGCTGCTAAATTATTTTCAGCATTGCTATGCAGCATTTCCATTTATATAAAAAAAAAACAGTGAAATAAAGAGCATTTTGCTTTTAGCTGGAACTGATTTTGCAATAATCCATATTCTAATTGAAAAATCATCAGTAAGCAAATTATATATTATATAATTTAATAAGAATTAATTAGATTTATGAACGCAAAAATCTTCCAATATCACAGTCAAATGGGATCAAATATTATGAGAAGGGGTAGACAGATTTTTATGGACTTAAGTTTTTCTGCTCATACCCGATGATCAAAAGAAAGTGTTTTTAAGTCCAGGAAAATCTACTATAATTTTGTTAGTAAAAAAAATAACACCGAGTTTTTTGTAATTCGATATACACCTTATTTATGAAATTTATTCTTAGTAACAGTGTATTGCATTAACTTTGTTCACTATGTATAGTTTGCAAGGACACGGAAAAAGGAACAATTTGATAAAATCTAAGAATAATGCCAAAATACAAGAAAAAACATAAATATGTGATAATTAACTAAAACAATTTCGATATCCAATATTTTTAAAGAATTTCTTTTCAGTTTTATTGTAAGATTAAATGGATGTTTCAATATACCCAGTGAAACGAAGAGCTGTAAAAATAAATAAATGTTTCAGTATGTCCAGTAAAATGAAGAGGAACTAAAAATTAAATTTTTTAAAGACTGTAACACTGACCACAAACTTCCATAGCGTGCAACAGTTCATCCAGTACACTGCTGAATTTTTGATAGTAGTAAAAACATGACATTTATAATTCCCCTTTAAAAGAGAACTCTGATACCAATCCTTGTTTAAATATTTGCATACCTATGATACTTGAGCTACAGCCTGGAGGTTCATTTGCATAATCTGCTTGGAAGTTCCTGCAGACTCTTCTCATATGCAGAAATAATTTAAAGGGATTAGAATGGCACTTCTTCTACTTTCTATGGAATTTGAACTTTGTTATCGTAAAGGTATTTTTAACAAGTTGTCTTGAAGAATCACTAGTAATGCGAGGATGTTGTATATCTGCGGGAGGCATAATGAAATTACTCAAAGATCAGCGAGACACATTACAATATTATACAAAGTAAAATAATTATTTAAACAAATGTTGTGTATATATTTTCATTTACGTGGTAAATTCGGAAGTTATATCTGCTTCAGCAGAATGCTGTTTCCAGAAACTAAAACTGTAGGTTAAATTTTTCTCGCTAATGTATTACTATGATGATGAACAATTTTAATAAAGAGAGTGAGGGCTTAAAGTGAATGAGGGCTAAAAATCTCTGTCCAATTAAATCTAGTCGACATATATATTGTAATAACCTTCAACAAACACTAAATAATATTATTCCCTCAGTTTATTTTTACACTAATCTCTCCCTACTTAGAACAAATATTTTTTTTTCATATTACATTAAAATTAAAATAAAGGACATTAAGGTGATTAATTAAAATCTCCATTAATAAATAGGGGCGAAGAAAAGAAAGTAAGCAGAGAATCATGTCGTTTTCAGTTTTTTTTTTTTTAAATCTGATGATAATACATAACAACATCTGAGTCTCATAAATATCATAATAACTCTATTAATGATTATAAGACTCTGTTTTTGAATCTCTTTTAAAAGTTTATTGCTTAATAAACTTGAAAATATGTCAAATAGCCCATTGGTTATGCTTAACGAAGGTTGAGTACTGGAAGATGTAGAATTTCATATTGCGTTTCTTTTGTCTCTTTATTTTAGCGAATGTCTGAAAAATTACCAGAGAGCAGATAAGCACATCTTGACTCGACATATTCTTCCATGAAAAAGACTTCCGTTTTAGTTTTCTGTAAAAGAAAATTATTGTGCCGGCTTTGTCTGTCGGCACTTTTTTCTGTCCGCTCATTTTTTTGCCCGCACTTTATTCTGTCCGCACTTTCTTCTGACTGTACTTTTTCTGTCCGCCCTCAGATCTTAAAAACTATTGAGGCTAGAGGGCTGCAAATTGGCATGTTGATCATCCACCCTCTTATCATCAAACATACCATACTGTAGCCCTCTAACCTCAGTAGTTTTTATTTCATTTAAGGTTAAAGTTAGCCATAATCGTGCTTCTGGCAACTATATAGGATAGGTCAACACCGGGCCGTGATTAAAGTTTCATGGGCCGCCGCTCATACAGCATTATACCGAGACCACCAAAAGATAGGTCTATTTTCGGTGGCCTTGATTATACGCTGTGCAGAAAACTCGACTGCGCCGAAGAAACTTCGGCGCATTTTTACTTGTTTGTAATGTTCCCCGTTGAAGAATGCTTCATCTGATTATATTGTCCTACGTCCGTCTCAGTTTCTATACTTGTGTCTCTCAATCTGTCTCTTTCTAGATGTAATATGCATAGAAAATATATAATTATATATTCATATATTTGAAAGTACCCTCCATTTAAAACTATCTTGCCAGTGACATGTAGGTGGGTTTGTATTAAGAACTGATCACAGCTTGATGATTTTCGCAAACCTTTTTACTGCTACAGGAATGTCTAATGATTAACTTCGTATCTGAAGTGTAGTATTTGATTGAAAAAAAAAATTCCAATTCACACTCATCAATAACAGTCCGAAGTGCTGTAGATATCTTTGAGAAATTATGGTGTCTTGTCGCAATCGTGAAGTTTTTGATCAAGATTTTACCAGCTATAAAAATCTTGAAATTGGTTAATTCCAAATTCACACAAAAACACATTAACATATGCAAAAAGACATACACATATGCCCACGCACGCGCGTGGCTTGCGTGTGTGTGCGCGCGCGCGCTTATGTCCAATACACACAAAAAAGAATCAACAAAGGACACAGAAGTACAATCATAGATAACAATAGGCGTATCATTTGTTAAACACTGAAAGCTAACCATCATTTTTCCTAGTCCTGTTTTTGGAGAGTTCCCATCTTACACCCGGATTTTCGTAATGGATTATTGACAGGTATATCGATTTACTGTTTGAACCTCATTAAAAAGACAAATTAGAAAGCTTAAAAGCTGTTATTTTTTTTTTATTTCTCTCGAGATAGATGGAGGAATTTTATTTGTTCTAAGGCGTATGATCATATATTATCATTTTAATATTCTGTAATATTTTAATATTGCTCTCGAGATAAGTGGATGAGTTTTATTTGTTCACATATTATCATCTTAATATTCTCTAATGTTTTAATATTTCTGTCTAGAAAAATGGGTGAATTTGCTCTAAGGCTCATGATCATATATTATCATCTTAACATTCTGTTTTTTTAAATATTTCCCTCGAGATAAATGGATGAATTTTATTTGTTCTAAGGCGTATGATAATATATTTTTATCATAACATTCTTTTATAACGTGATACATTTATGCTATGTTTGAACATATTACGATATAATGACTTCCAAGCGTCTGTCCAGTGATAGGAAGTTTATTTTCTAAACAGGAATTTAAACCTAAAATGTTATCCTTTCCAAGTCTTCGATTATTTTTCTTTCAGTAATTTTTCAGTTGGACTGATGTCATTCACATAATAAAAAAAAAAAGCCAAAGTTGATACAGCATTCAAGAACGATTTGACGCTGAAACTAATAATGAACTTTCCCAGCAATACCAAAGAATGTGTACATCAATTTCATTTCGCATGAAAAGCTCAGCATTAATCAAATCGGAAAATAGTTTTTAATGTGATTGAACATCAAAGAGACATTACAAGATAAAGTTGCAGTTTTTTCCATTTTGCAGAAACAATAATCCTACCAATTAGATAAGCGCTGAATGGTTAGGACTTTTGGTAGTGCTTTGTAAAGGAATATAATGGAATCGGATAATATAAATAGATTTTTTATGTAAATATAAATATCACGTTATGAATTTATAAAGTAGATAAAGTACACAAATAAGATAAGTGAAATGTACAGAATTTAGATGTTCTTGCTTAATTTCGTTTTGTATATGTGGGTCCAAAAATAAAACTATATAAATGGACTTAGCAAAAGTTTTCTATTATTAAATAAGTTTTTGTCAAACTGGTCCTTTGGAGAAAATGGCGATTTGCTCTTGTTTAAAACAATGTCAGCATAAAAGCCACTGGCCTCCAAAATTACCCTTCGTCAGTAAATGAGGTGTGTATATAGGAGATCAAGGTCAAGCTAGTATGCATACTTGAAAGTCCAATGGTAGATTATGATTTAACCTTGTCCAAAACTTTTGACTTACTGGAGATATACATTTCACATTAGGCATGCATAATCCATCAGTGATGCAGGCATACAGAGAGAGAGAGAGAGAGAGAGAGAGAGAGAGAGAGAGAGAGAGAGAGAGAGAGAGAGAGAGAGAGGATCTGATGTGAAGGGTAAAGTCTAAACGCAGAGATCGAAAGGTTAAAAGAAATTTTCGTGGGTGGATTTAATCAACCTTTGTCAGAGGTTTGATATATCCAAACGTATTTGCTATACCTTTGTCACTGCCCACTAACCTTGAC